>NC_056746.1:248637919-248767919 GCF_019279795.1 Protopterus annectens | reverse complement strand
CTAATTTTAACTCATTGTCCAAAAAATAGTTATTAATTTCCAAATTCTGAAAATAATTTCCTCCTTCTAAAATGAAGTTGCTCTTATTTTTTTTCTTGTTCATCTGTATGGATTGGATAAGTCTGTCGCCTCCATAACCTTCTGTTGTTCCTTATTTTCACTCTTTGAACAATGTCGTCACTAGGAACAGGCGCTATTTTGAAAAGTCTCCTCAACACCACCCCCGTGTTTAAAATGTGTGTTCCTGTGTTGCCATGGAAACCAGGGGCGTATCTCTCTTTAACTTCAAACTGAAGAGTTTCTCAATACTTTTATCAGCCTGTTGTCCATGATAAGCCAGCAAAATGACATGGTGTTAAGCAAACTCTTGATCTTTGCATTCAGCATTTGGGTCTGACTGTTAGCAAACTCTGTGAGAATGTTTATAAGTTGTAAAGAGCAAGTCAATGCCACATGTTCCCAGCAAACTTGTAAATCACAGTCTATACCAAATAGAAAAGATGCTTTAGTAAAACTTGTAAACCTTGAGGAGCTATGTTATGAAATAAATACTACTTCAGCAATGTCACGTTTATGGAATATTTAACTTCATTTTGTACATTAAATTTCAAGTCAGCTATCAAATCAGTATTTTTTCTGACCAATTTACATCATACCAGAATCCTCTGTACTGCTACCAGCTCTGAAATCAAATGCCATAGCCAACTTCTGTTCTTGATTACTTAAGTAAGTAATCCACATAATGCCACAGGAAAGAAGTGGAAATCCCTCAAGGAATGTTTTTCACACTGAACTTTTCTACTTTGAATCCAAAAAAGTGCCAAATCTTACATTAGTGCTACATCTGGGCATGCAAAACATCACCACATTCACAATGCATTTGGGGTTAAGAAGATCTAAAAGACAGATTTTTTTTTTTGTGTTTTGCATGGCAGCAAAGATTTTTTTTGGAATATCATATTACAAGTATGCAGAATAGATAATGTCAGTAATTATAATAGTGAATCTGTAAAACATTTCAAAACAGTAAAAATGTTACTTTATAGGTTGAGAAAGTAGGCTAACATTAAATGGAAAGAAATGTAAGATCTGATGATATCAGTTTTCATTCTGTCCTCAACTGTTGGGACAGAAAAGGGGTTTGGATCCTATCTGTTAGATCAGAATCGGATCAGAATCGGTTGTTGCAAAAGCTCATGGCTAACTTTGAAATCTCGAACTTCTCCCTTACCCAGAATGCACCAAACCCAATTACCTCAGATCTTGTTTGCCTCTTCACAGCAAAAGACATGGTTGTAGACTCTCAAGCTTTAAAGTTTAGATAAGTGGTTTTCCTATTTAATAATACTTTACTTTTGACTTATTCCTTTTTTCTTGTATTCTAGCGTACACTATAAATTACTATCTTTAGTAATTTCTTTCTCCCTTTTTGACCCTTTCTCTCTCTTATAACTTGTAGCTCTTAATTACCTTTGTAGGTAGTTTTCTTTCCCCCTCTTTTTGTTTAAAAAAATGTGTGTGTGATGTTATTAAAGGAGAATAACCTGGTGGGCTTTAAAAAATGTAGCAAATGTGGCCAGAAATTCCCTGTTTCTGGCTCGCATACACTTTGTGCGTATTGTTTTGGGCCCCTCCACCTTCAAGAAAGCTGTTCTATCTGTCATGCATTCCACCCGAGGGCCCTTGTTTAACGCAAGAACAAGCTTATTTTAAAAGCATTACTTCCATCCTCCTTCAGCAAAGCACTGTCTGGAGCTTCTCAAAAGCCAATAAAAGTCTTTCAAACATCTCCGAGTACCTCAGCAGCCTCTTCTAAGGCCTCGGAGAACTCGCTTAAGAGATCTTTTCTGGATCCCTCAGATCCAAAAAAGATCAAAAACTTCAGATCAGAAGCATAAGAAACAGTCTTCTAGTCTGGCTGTTTCTTTGGATTCAGAAATTGCTAAGATTAAAGATATATCAGATCAGACCCCCTTGGAACTGACTAAAAGAATTATGGATGTGGAAATTTTACCCAGAACCAGATATTCTCCCCTCGGTGGACCCAGTTCCATCCGGGGTCCTGTCTCCTTTTTTTGAGAAACCTAAATCTACATCAGGATTACTACACTCGCTCTTCCAGAAACCTTACAGAAGAGGATTTGGAGAGGTTAGTGAAAAGGATTCTCTTGACACAGACCAGCCAGTTACCCTTTTAGCTCTTAGTCCATTGAGTCAGAAGATGCGTGCATCCAGTCCTCTTCCTCTATCAGTTCTTCCTCTGACTCCCTTCAAGGTCTCGGAGCCATTGGATCTGAGTCACCCAGGCCTGTTGGCTTGAGATCCGAGGATACCTTTATCCTCAGATCCGAGGCTGCTCTGAGCTCTTCAGTTCAGTCAGATCAGGAGAGCTCTCAGAACTGATTCTACCTTGTTGGGTCTGAGATGCTACACTCGACTCCAAGGTTTTCAAGAGCCATCTCTACATCTCAGAGCCTTGGCAGTGATCAGCTCCGACTTCAGCCTTAGGTGGGCCATCCTTGGGGCAGGATGGGATTGGTGGATCAGAGACATCCTGTTCAGATCTGGGATCTTATTCCTCCCTGGGGTGGTCTGCCTTTGTGGTTATGAAGAGAGCCCTGTCTAATTGCTTGACTTAAGACGGTACCTACCCCCTTGGATCCTCTATGTACATCTGTCCCGTCTCTGCATTTGGAGTCTCAGCTGTCCTCTCCACAGGGACAGCCGGTACCGAAACCCCACGTTTCCCATCAGGGTATCTCCATTTCTTCTGACACCTCCCCAGAACACCCCACCGAGAAGGTTCCTGAAAAGAGAACATGTAAGAGGAAACATTTAGTTTCTCCCAAATCTGTCACCGAAGATACAGATTTTGATGAAGACAAAAGGACCCCATAGTCACCTCCTGATGATGTCTTATTCAGAGACATCCTAGAAATCTGGAAGCAGACAGGTGGCTGGAAGTCCAGCAATCCTTTGGAAGAATTTGTACTCCTAGAGGCATGTGGTACTCACCCAACGACCTTTTAGGTGACCCCGCCCACAGATGAGCTCATTAATTTGGTCTCACTGTGGACATTGGACATGGAAGGATCCAGACACCATGGAGACAATTTCCAGGAACCGTGATAAAGTTATGACAGCTCCAGAAGATAAACAGTTTTGGTCCAAGGGTGTGCCTGTTGATGCCATGGTCGTAGGGGTGACCACTAAGAAGGAACTCATGGAAGAAAGTTCCCCTGTTCACCCTTCCCCCAACAGAGAGTCTTGGGTGATGGACAGATTCAAAAAGCATGTCTGTGCTTCAGTGACCTTTGCCTTAAGGTTCCTGAACTGTTTGGCACATTTCACAAGGTCACAGAGAGGTCTGATTAAGGAACTATCAGACACCTCTCAGGATCTGTTTCTGAAGAGGTGAAAGCATCCATCAGCTCTCAGTTGGCTACCATACAATCGATATCCAACTCCTCCATGAGGCTCATTTCTGATGTAGCAGAAGGAACCTCAAGGGTAGAGGGTTCAGGCCTTGCCATTAGGAGACATGCCTGGATGCGCTTACGTGATTTTGCAGAGCCCTTTAAGTCTTTGTTCATCAATGCTCCATTTAATAGCATGTCTCTTTTTGGCCCCAAGGTAAAAGAAACATTGCCCAGGTGCGAGAAGGATGGAAAGACCATTTCTGCCATGAGCATAGGTTTTTTACACCCCCAGAAATCCTTTTTAAGGAATCACTGAGGCAGTGGAAAAATGTGGATGTTCTTCGTCTTCCCTTGCTGCAGTCCTGACAATTGGGTATAGTCCGCGTCCCAGTGGTTCAGAAAATCCCGAGGATCCTTTCCAAGACACACATGGAGGAAGTTCCACCAATGACAGAGGAGGGTATTCAAATGGAAGATGCTGCCCTTGCAGCAGAGGTGGCCCGCAGAAGCAAGGGTCCAGAGATTTGTTCTTTGGTAAATGTTTTCAGCACTCATGAAAGGAGGCCCGATTGTTCCCCTCTGGAGGCAATCGTGGGTCATATGTTCTTCGTGTTTCACTGTTGCAGTCATTACATTTGGGTAATCCTGCTGGCAGGTTGCCGTCAGTCGGCCTGAATTCCAAGGTCCTGGGTCCTGCGTCGGCCGCTGTCGCCCCTTCCCTGACGTCAGGTCGTCAGGGGTATAAAAGATGCGGCCGACGCCATTTTCTTTAGTCTTTCTGGCCGCTCGGTGCCCGAAGCAGAAGCAGTTCGCAAGTGCCGGTCGGCCGACTCCTGAGATTTTCTAGTTCGAGTTTCAGATCCGAAGTCTTCTATAAAGCTAAGTACCCCATTGGGGAAACTTTTTTCTTGCTCCAGACCGATGTCAGAAAAAGTTAATAATTGTATTTTTGTGGGAAGCAAATACCTCATAAGGACTTTCATTCTTACTGTATTTCTTGCCTAGGCCCTGACCATAACGTTTCATTTTGTCGGTTTTGTGCTAGATTTAACCAACGCACTATTAAGCGTCGGTATGATTTTGCATTAAACCATTTTGGACGCAGGTTTAATTATCCAGAAATGTCGTCGGATAGCCATCTGACTACCGGAGTTCACAAAAAAACGCAAATAAAAAGAAAAAGATAGACAACCGAGGCCCAAAACAGACGACAAAGCTTTTCCTAAGCCAGTCGCCGGTTCGCCGGTTCTCAGTGAGGTGCTTTCGCAGCCCCTGATGCCCGCTACTTTAGAGTCCCAGGCCGCTACTGACTCCCACGTGGAGTCAGCTATTCCGCTGGAAACTCAAGGTATTGGAACCTCGGACACTATTCCATCAGATGGGTCCGGAGCCGCTGAGCAGGCACCGGCTTCTGAGGGTGTATTCAGACCTAAACATCTATACATTAAACCATCTTCAAAGGCAAAGACTAAAGCACCTTCAAAGGCAAAGAAGCAAACTCAAGAGCCACGTGGACAGGCCTCCATGCCCAAAAAGCAGATGCTCAAAATGGCCGAAGACTTGATTGCCTTGATCAGGGGTTTCCATCCCCCTCCTGATAAGAGGCCTAGAAAAAAGACTGACTATGAATCTTCATATCAGGTTTCCATTTCTTCTGATCAGGAATATTCTCCTCCCCCTATGAGGATTCTGATGCTGAATAATCTATACCTTCAGCTTCTCCTCCACAGGACTATTCTTTTGGGGAAACCTTACATACCATGAGGGAGCATTTCCACTGGGAGAGCCAAGATTTTTCAGAATCTAAAAAGAGGCTCAGGGATTTCCTGTTACTACCTCAACACAAGTCACTAGCCATCCCACCTGTGTTAGACATTGTAGATGATGTGTTTTCGGAATCTAGTCTTACCCCTTACTCCTTACCTCCAGCTCCTGTTAAGCCTGACATATATTACAGGGTTCCTGACTCGCATAAATTCCTTTTTAAAAACCCTTGCTGCAGACCCAGAAACTATTTCTCAGGGTCCCAAAGGAGTTAATGCTTCCGCTGCAAAAATCCCTACCCCGTCTGACAGAGATTCTAGGGCACTGGATAGATGAGGAAAAAAGGTTTACACATCTGCTACCTTGGCTACAAGGGCCTTAAACTGTCAGTTTCATATGCTCAAATATCAGCAACATGTCGTGGCATTGCTTAAACAGAAAATGTTGTTAAACTCTGAACGTGCAGAAAACAAGGAAATGCAGGATTTATTGCATGCAGCTGAACAAGTTGGAAAGCATACTTTGCAATGTGGTTTTGATGCTCTAGCGGCCTCCTGCAGGGCTGCAGTTATAGGTTCTGTAATTAGGAGGCATGCTTGGTTAAATGAACAAAATCTGCCTGATCATGTTAAAGTTAAATTATTAGATGCACCTTTACGTTACTTTACTTTACATTAGAGCATCCGTCAGCTCTCAGTTGGCTACCCTACAATCGGTGTCCAACTCCTCCATGAGGCTCATTTCTAATGTAGCAGAAGGAACCTCAAGGGTAGAGGGTTCAGGCCTTGCCATTAGGAGACACGCTTGGATGCACTTACGTGATTTTGCAGAGCCCTTTAAGTCTTAGTTCATCAATGCTCCATTTAATAGCATGTCTCTTTTTGGCCCCAAGGTAAAAGAAACCTTGCCCAGGTGCGAGAAGGATGGAAAGACCCTTTCTGCCATGAGCATAGGTTTTTTTCCACCCCCAGAGATCCTTTTTAAGGAATCAGTAAGATGTTGTCCTGTTTGATTCTCAGCTAGAGCGTCTTCTGTGTGGAGACATGCATGAATGGGCATACCTTCGTTGAAGGTTGTGCGTCAGGGCCGGCAACTCGGCACGTAAAAATCTACTGCCAATCATTAGCGGACTGGAGTTCCGCTGTGGCGACCCCTAACTGGGAAAAGCCGAAAGACGCAACAACTGAGGCAGTGGAAAAATGTGGTTCAGAAAATCCCGAGGATCTTTCCAAGACACACATGGAGGAAGTTCCTCCAGTGACAGAGGAGGGTACTCAAATGAAAGATGCCACCCTTGCAGCAGAGGTGGCTCGCAGAAGCAAGGGTCCAGAGATTCGTTCTGTAGTAAATGTTTTCAGCACTCATGAAAGGAGGCCCGATTGTTCCCCTCTGGAGGCAATCATGGGTCATTTGTCCCTACACCAGAGAGCCTGGCTAGAAATCACAACAAGATACCTGGGTGCAAAAAATAATTTCCAGACCAGACAAAATCGGGAGTATACTCAAAATTCTTTTTAGTGCCAAAGAAGATAAGAGACTGGAGACCAGTTCTGGATCTTGGCATCTTAAACAAATCCGTTCGAAAGACCAAGTTTCGGGTGGTCACGGTTAAGTCCATTTTTCCTTTTTTGGAAAAGGACAGTTGGATATGCTCAGTAGATCTTCAGGATGCATGCTATCATATAAAGATGAACAGGAGAGCCAGAAGATTTTTGTGCTTCTGGCTGGGAGCCAGTCACTCTCAGTTGGGTTCTGTCCTTTGGTCTCACCACAGCCCCCAGGGTGTTCACCAAATGCATGGCAGTAGTAGCAGCTCACTTGAGACTGCAGGGATTCAGAGTGTTTCCATACTTAGACAAAAGGCTCATTTCTGCCTAGAGCAGGCATCAGCTCATCATGGCAGGACAAAGTGATCCAAACATGTACTCTACTGGGAACCACCATAAACTACCAAAAGTCTCGTCTAGAACCAAGTCAAAGTATAGAGTTCATAGGAACACTGCTCGATACAAAGTCAACTATAGCCTCACTTCCCCTCTCCAGAGTTCAAACAATAAGCAAGTGAGAAAGATAGTTTGCAGTACCAAAATCCCAGCCTTCTTGGTCCATCAGGCCTTGGGATCAATGCTGGCATCAGTAACATTACTGCCCTTGGCCAGATATCACATGACAATTCTTCAGTGGATGCTGGCCTTGCAATGGTCAGTACTTCATCTTTCATTATCTGCTCCAGTATGAATCACCAATGTATCCAAAAGAAATCTTCTGTGGTTGATTCAGTCAGAAGAGGGTCTTCAAAGACATTTATTAGTCCCATCTCAGCCCATGGCCATAGTGACCATGGATGCTTCCTAGCTGGGTTGGGGGTTCATTACCTGGGAAAGACAGTTCGAGGTACTTGATCCCCCCAAAGAGACCAAGTTGCATATCAGCGTCCTAGAGTTTAGAGCAGTGCTTTTAGCATTGCAGAGCTTTCAGAATGCTCTACCTTCAAGAACAATTGTGGTTCACAGAGACAACATTTCAGTGGTTTGGTACATCAACAGGCAAGAGGGGAAACCGATCTTAACCCTTGTATCGAGAAGCACTCAGGTTTTGGCAAAGGGCGATCTCTTTCAACTGCTTTCTTATTGCAGTGCATATTCTGGGGATCTTCAGTGTATTAGGGAAACTAAGCAGGTACATACTAGTACCTCACGAGTACTCCCTCAACAAGGACGTAGCAGACATAATTTTTCCGACAATGGGGTCAGCCTTGCTGCAATTTCTTTGCATCTTCCCTAAACAATAAGGGCAGCAGCTACTTTGCCGTAATCCTCCCATAGGGGGAGTCACCGAGGGATACCCTTCTCCATGATTGGCTGCCCGGTCTACTTTATGCTTATTCCTTAATTCCAAAGTTCCTACAGAAGACTACCAGATTGAAGAGCAAAGTCATGCTCATTGCACCCTATTGGCCTCGACAGATTTGGTTTCCCTTTCTGTGGCCACATCTAGTTCATCAGCCCTGGATTCTGGACCCAGCTCCAGATCTGCTGTCTCACCTGACAAGCATGATTCGTCCAAACCTTCCTAATTTCAAGCTGACAGCTTGGTTTCTCCATTTCCAGTAGTAGCCAGACAATCTATGCTCTCATTTCCTGTTCACCACATTTTGTAATCTTCCCTTAAACCATCAACAAGGAAGCTTTATGCCAGTAATTGGAAGAGATTCGCAAACTGGGCCGTACAGCATCATATTAACCCTTTATTTGCCCCGATTCACAGCATTCTTGACTTGTTAACGATACTTTTTAGTCAAGGAGCCAGCACTTCAACAGTTAAAGTTTAGTTGGTAGCAGTTTCTAATTTCTATAGTGGATTTGATGGTTCATCACTCGCTTCTCATATATTTTGTAAATCTTTTTTGCGGGGCACACTCCTTTTGAAACTTCCATTTAAAGATCCTAAGCCTCCATGGGATCTTAATCTGGTACTGCAAGCCTTGATCCATTCACTCTCTGAACCCACACACTAGTGTGCTCTTAAATTGTTTTCTTGGAAAACGTTATTATTACTGGCCATTACTTCTGCCAGACAAATTTCAGAAATTCAGACCTTGTCTGTGAAGCTCCTATATCTAATTTTTCATAAAGACGGAATTACACTACGAAGCAATGCATCCTTTTTGCCCAAAATAGTATCAGAGTCCCGTATTACCTAATCTATCAATTTACTAGTTTTCTTTCCAAATTTTTATTCGAACAAAGACGAATACTTAACTTTATTTATTGGATGCTCATTGGCAACCGGGCTTCTATATACATAGAACAAAGGACATCAGAACTACAGATCAGTTATTTGTATCATTTGCAGATGTGAAAACTGGGTCAACCAGTATCCAAAGTCACCTTAGTCAGATGATTTACAGGCTGCATCACTTTTTACAAAATATTAGATATCCTTTTACCAAGGCAGATACATGCTCCATTTAACCAGGTCCTTAGCGATATCTTCTGCTTTTCATTCAAGAGCTTCCATGGATGAAATATGAGTGGCAGCAACTTTGGCTTCCCCCATACCTTTATCACTCATTACAAATTGGATTTGATTTCAAGAAACAGAGCATTATTTGGCTCAATGATGCTTAGGAATATCCTTCGTTGAGTCCACCCTGGGATTTGGGTAGCGGGGGACTCTGTCCTATAAGTTGAGGACAGAATGAAAATTGACAACATCAGATAAAGAAGTTATATACTTACAGTAACATTCCGTCTGTGTTGTCTGCTTTCATTCGTCCTCAACACCCCACCCACCAACCCTCATCCTTTCATTTTTTTCTGGAAGAGTGAGTGGATATAAACATTTTTTATACAGTCCGAGTCTAGCCTTTTTTCTGTGTTTACATTTATGTCTATTTGTATAAGAAATTTTTCCTTATACTATAGGCAGCAAACAAGGTCTGAGGTAATTGGGTTTGCTGCATTCTGAGTAATGGAGAAGCTTGAGAATTCTACGATGCCATGAGCTTTTGCAACGTTCGAGTAGGATCTGATGGATTGGATCGAAACCCCTTTTCTGTCCTATCAGTAGAGTAAGAATGAAAATGAACAACACAGATGGAATGTTGTGGTAAGTATGTAACTACTTTTTTCATAAAAGAAGTGTTATTTTATGGTTTCATATCTGCAGACCATTGTAAGGCTAAAACACTGCAGCCATAATACTGCACAAGAGGCTAGAAGTTTCCTTGGGATGGCAGTTTTCAGTTTACACTTTAAAGATTTCAGCATAGTAGCAGCACCACTAAGCAAAATGTTGAAAAAAAGTTACTTATTTTCAATAGACCAAAGAACAGTAGGAATGAGGAGTTCAAGTGAGGTCCCATTTACTTGAGTTGGTGATACCTCAGGTGGGTGCAAAGGATCCTGTGGCACCTATGAAAAAAGTAGGACAAGTTCCCTGATCCTCTGGCCAAATTTCCCATAGTAGTATAAAACCACCTTAGGTCTACCTTGAAAAGAGGCCAGTAGTCCAGTCCCATTCGTAAAGAATAGATGGGTGAATGGATAGATACATACATACCTAGATGGATTGATAGATATAGGTAGGTAAAACAACAAATAAAGGAAAATAGCAATCAGGAGTCCCTAGCCTCAAGAGAAGAACTCTGGTGGTTTTAGTCATGATTCTGTGTGATCAAAGAACTACCACTGTGGTCACCATTATTATTAAAAGATCAGTTGATCCATGAGGGAGTTCTCGTTGATAAGTCACAAATAATTTCCTTCCCTGCCCTCCATCCAGCAGCTGTTGCTTTAGGAGTTCCACATGTATTCAGTCACATATCACTTGCAGATCGTGTGTGTGCGGGAAGTATATTTGCTCAGTGGTTGTGGGATTAGGTTAATATCTCAAAATTGAGGGGAAAAGAGATGAACTAACTTGTCCACCCACTAGGAGGATCCTGTCATAGATCAACTAATACTTTAACATGTATGAAGGTTTCCCTCATACATCATTTCAGCCCTCATTATCACTTAGCAGATCAGTTGGTGAAGAGGATTAGAGTTGTGTGAGACTCGGCACTGCTGAGCCATGAACAAAATGAACAGTTGATGATGATCAGGTTTAAGGTGGCAAGTCACAGCAGGCCTGTGCAGTACTTCCAGAATGGTAGATCTCTGTGCTGCTTATGTGTACATTTAATGCAGCACAACAAATAACACCTCACTAACGTAATAGGTAAGCAGTTTCATACTTGTGGTGAAGATTTGCTTGTCCAGTATGGATACTTTAAATATTGCTGCAGATTACTTGTATTGTAATTGTAAGAGCAATGTTTTTTTACGTTGCTATAGTAATATCATTTTAGAAAGAAAAATGGAATATTATGGGTTTTCTTGTTGTAGTGACTAAATGTAATGTCATAGTAACAGATTAGTGCTCACTTTAGTAAATTACCGATGAACAGTTATTGTTTTTTTATTTCTGTACAAGCACCTGGGTGTCATGGTCCTGCCAGATTTATGATTACCTTTGTAATGTAGTTACTTGTTTCCTGAGAGTGTACACTCGCATTCATATACTTTTTTGTGTTGGATGGTCACTGATGTAATGGTTTTCCACTAGCACAGTGTGCATCTGATGGCCATTCTTGTGTTCCTTCTTTATTTCAGCTATATGAAGTTGATGTAGATACAGAATTTCTGAAAACATCTGATGCTACCTGTGATGTGGCATGTCTGATGTATGACAACAGTGATCCCAAATCCTTTAATTATTGTGCTAGTATTTTTAAGGTAAGTACACAAATGAAAATATTATGCTGTAACGTGTTTTATTTTTTGCTTGATTGCATACTTGTTTACTGGATGTTGATCTGATCATGTCTGTGCCTTAAAGCCTTCATTAAATCACAGGAGAGTCCTTGAAGTACTTTGGGTCGTCTCATGCAAAAAGACGTATTCTGCAGTATTCAAAGTCAGGCACCTGTCTGGACCACAATTTGGATTAGCACATCCCTTTACTGTTGATTTGAAGTCAAATACACATATTGATTAACTTCCTTCTGTCCTCCATCATTTTTTCCCATCACACATAAAACAATGGTGGTAGTTAATGTTTTAAGTAAAGAATATATTCACACTGTATTGTGTGTGTGTGTTTATATATATATATATATATATATATATATATATATATATATATATATATATATATATATATATATATATATATATATATATATGTATGTTCATGGGACAGCTAGGTGACTGCTGAGCTGTATCAGGTGAAGATGGGCAGCAGGGTTTGGCAAAGGGATTTCCTGATGCCTTCTTTTTCAACCATGGATGCTGTGTCACCCTGCTTTGCCGGAATGATGATGTGTGTAAAGAGCCACCTGCCTTGTTTACGGTTATACTGGGGTTGGAAAACAGTAAATTTTCTAATGATTCATAAGGTTATGGTGAGTCAGGATGGGCAAGCAAGTCTAAGTGAAGATTTAAATGAGATGCAGAAGAAGGCAGACTGGCAGCAACTTTGTAATCATGTGAGTAAACGTTGGGTAACTTACTTTTGAGTGAATAACTCATACTTATCCTGTATGTTTTAACTTGAGTTAACTTTGACGTGAATAACAAAGTGAAGATTAAATTACAGACGTTTAATCATAATGCTTAGTGTTGCAGTGCAGTGACCAAGACAAGCAAAACGTAGGGTGCTGTTTTTAAGGAGATCTGATCATAGGGTTGAAAAAGGCTTTGCTTTAATTTTTTTTTTTATTCATTTTTATTCCTGGAGCCCCTTCTCGATCTTCTTCTCCAACTTTTGCCAGCACTTGTTCTGCTTACCCCTTACAGGCCCCGGTGCTGCAAGTGGAAAGCTTTAGTTTAAGTAACCTGGGAAGTGAATGGAGATGAGATCAGAGCATCATGGTATGTCACCACCCTGACAGCTGTGGGTGGCATTTTTGGAATGCCCTACGTATTGAACTGCCCGTTACCTGATGTGCATCGTGTATGCATATGCTCCTGGAGTGGAGACCACAGTCTTTACCACAAACTATTAATCTCTGAGTGGACACCAACACCCAGATATGTGAAATAGCAAAAATTACTCTTAGTTCCCATCCCTTCATCTGACGTGTCATGGATTGGGTCCACTAATTGAATCTGCATCCCCTAGGTGACATTCAGGGCACCATCCCTCTGTGCCACAGAGCCACTCCTGCTTATGTTTTATAATAAGTTTGTAAATCCTCATTTTGAGTAACTGCATGCATTTCAGTGACCTTCCATAGAGGAAAGCCAAATTAGTTGGTGAAGAAGAAAGGATAGGTAACCAAATCCATCAAAGGTTTGGATAATTTGATTTACAATGAAAGATTGTGTGTTGGCTCCTCTGTTGTCATTGGAGAGGAATGATACCAACACACTAGTATTGAAAGAAACTAAGATATTGTTTTAAAGTTTGTAGGTTAGTAGGTCTGATTTCCCAGCTTGTGACCCTCTGACCATTAAGATGTTTAATTGCCATAAAACCCATGTTGATATTTTCCAGTGTGTGTGTGTGTGTGTGTTTGTTTGTATTTATGTATGTATATACACGCAAACACTTGCAATAGTTTGCTGTAATGAGAAAAAAATGCAGAAAGTGCTTTGCACTTCTGTTCATAAACCTAAATGCTCAGCTGTTAGTGAATTCAGGATAGCACTAAAAGAATGAGGAATGTGATGAGGCATTCATCCAGCAACCCTAGCACACACACATCATTTTAACTTTTACCTTGTGATTTTATTTGAAACAGTCAGCTGATTGTTACTTTCATGTGAGCTTCCTCCCGCCATACCTCTCAACTGTAGAGATTTTCACAAAATGTCAAGATTTTTGCCTCATATTTTTGGTCTGGTTTTTTATAAAATTGATACTTTTCTGGCAAATTTGTGGCAAATCATTAAAGATTGAAATTAGGAAATAATGACAGAATGACAGACATTTGAATTTCAGACTTCATGTTTGTCTTTCAGCTTTTTCCCGGTAAGGGGTCGCCACAGAGGAACTCCGGTCTGCTAATGATTGTAATGATTGGCAGTAGATTTTTACGCAATGCCAAGGTGCCAGCTCGATGCCCAACCTTCAACGAAGGCACGCCCATTTACGCACGCATGTCTTTTGAATGCTACCCAACCGCGGGGAGGACATGCAGACTCCAAAGAAAATTCATGTTAATGCAAAATCTGTTCTATCAACGTTGTAAGTTTGTATGAAAAATATTTAAAAACTGCCCCTATTTTTGGGCCTTTGTCCCACTTTTATATATGGCTTTGTCCAGATTTCATGCTCTAAGAGGTTGAGAGGTATACTCCCACTCCCAGCACATATTGCTGACCAACAGACTTCAAGCCCTTCCTGAGAGATAGACACAACCCCTGCATCTAACTGCAGATAGCTTTCCTTCTGGTGTCATCGATATGGAAGTGCCTCTGGGCAGCCAGGCCCTACCCTTAACTGTCTTTGCTGTTGCTGGAGTTGTAGATAACACAAATTAGATCTTGGTATCCTACAGTGTTGATTTTTTTTCAGATAATAGTATTTATTTTATTGTTTTTCTACAGTTATTGTCTGTTTTAGTGTGGAAAATATTAAATCCCAAAATATGTGTTCCAGTCTTTTTCATGTGGGCAAAAAATGACAAAGCAAGAGCATCTGGTCTACCTTGTGCTTGTAGGCTACAGTTTTAGTCAGTTGTACTACAGTAACATCAGTGAGATTACCTCCTTTAAATAACAACTCTGCCCTCCTTTCCCCCTTAACTCATTTCAGAGCCCCACCCCCATAGTAAGAGCTTTCTTTAGCTAAACAGTAGATAAGTACTGATAAATTCTCAATTCCTCTCTTTCCAGTCACAATCAACAAAAAATATTAAGGATGTTACGGTATTCTGAAATGGAAATATCTTGCTGTTTTGTGTCAGAATTTGTCTTTGCCAGCATGCCATTTGTGTGTCTGTAGTCCCGCCTGAATATTAGAAAATTGATAGAAGGCTGACGGGCCAAATTTGTTGAAAGGTGAACAGTTAATTTTAGATAACTGAGCAGGTCATCTGGGAGCATGAAAGGCAGATTCGCAACTTACTAATACACTTTGGACATTATGAGGGAATTTGCAACAAGCATGTATTGCTGAAACCTGCAATTTCACTAAATTGTCCAGACTCCAAAATAAGGTTTAAAAGTCACATGAAAAGCATTATAATAGTTTACATTTAACTCTGATTAGATGAGGGTGCGTCAATAAAAAGAAAGCCACTAGTACTTGTCTAAAGAGGCAGTCTAAAAAGCCAGCCATTCAAAGTATTACTTTTGTAAGAAACTGCATATAAACTCTAGAAATGATGGTGTCTGGTCCATATCTTGTTATAGGAACACAGTGTATATTATAGTGCAGATTGAGGTTGACTGAAAAAACAATATTATGTTGGAATGTCCACCCTCATAGGTTCATAGGTGTGTACTACGCTAATGGCCCTGGAGCCTTTACAAACCTAGCCCATAGGATTACCCTGGCATCATGCCACCTGACCTTAGTTTCCAGTGCTTCTGTCGAGTATAGTCAGTGGAGTGATCCCCAGGGTGAATTTTCTATTTCCCATCCACTCATCAAGATTTCTCCTGAAGAGGGCCATTGAGGTGATCTGTGTGACTTGTATGGGAAGTCTATTCCATAGTATGGGCAGTCTCTGGGTTATGAACCTGTCCCTCCAGCACTATCTGTTGATTGTGGTAATGAGGTTGAGGTCTCTGGAGTGTGTAGTGTGGAGGGATTGGGATTTCTTTAGATGTAGCATTTCTAACAGTGCTGGGTCAGACATGGCTTTATAAGTCAAGCAGAGATCACCTTTAAGTAGGTGATATGAGACAGAGAATAGGAGTGTTTTTGAGTCTGTCCATATAGGACAAGTGTTTAAGGCCTAGGATCCTCTTTGTGAGGTACTTTTGCAGCCTCTCCAGTTGTTGCAGGTGTCTAGTGAGGTACATGCCAAATGGGGCATTGTACTCGATTGGCCTAATGAGGGAAGAGTAGAGGGAGGCAATGACCTTTTTCTTCCTGGATGCAAAACCCTTAGTAATGAGATGTGCCACATAGATGGACTTTCTGACCATAGTGGCAGTGTGGTGGTCAGAAGAGAGGTTGCTGTCAACCTGTGTTCACAGATCTCTTATAACACCTTCTGTGTTCAGTGGACTACCATCGATGTGGTAGTTCATGGGAACTGGGTTTTTCCCAAGGGGGATGACGATACATGTTTGGCATTGAGCTTAATGCCATGGTTCTGACACCAGTCGTTGGTCTCAGTGAGGCCTTTCTGTAGGATGTCAACATCACCTGGGGAGTTAATAATGGCACCCAGCCTGCAATTGTCTGCTAACTTTGTCAGCCAGAGTCCCTTCATGTTGGACTGGATTTCTGAGAGGTAGATACCAAACAGGAGAGGATCCAGGACCGATCCCTGTGGGACTCCACTCGTGACTCATCGACAGTCTGACTTGGAGTCAGCTACTTTCACACTGTGGGTTCCATCTGTGAGCCAGTTTGCAACCCACCTATTGATATAGGGGTTGATGCCTACCTTAGTGAGTTTTTCTATGATTCCTGAGAGGGGAATGGTATCAGAGGCCTTGGCCAGATCAAGGTAGGCTGTATGAACCACCTTGCCTTCATCCACAGCTCTGGTGACTGACTCAAAGAAGTTGACCAAGTTGAGCAGGCGTGATCAACCCTTCACAATACCAAACTGTGTGGGATCCAGAGTTTGGAGATTCCCTATATCCTGGTTTATTAGGTCCATGATAATGCTTTCCATAGCTTTGCATATTAGACTCGTCAGTCTAATGGGGTGATAGTTCCCAGGGTCTGCAGTCACTCCTCCTTTGTAGAGAGGGGTGACTGTAGCACTGCGCCACTCGGTAGGGACAAAGCCTGAGGTGAGGCTGTGATTGAACAGGGCACACAGGTGAGGTGCCAGTTCACTCTGTAGTTCATGTGGAACACAGCCAGGGATATTGTCAGGTCCCTTAGAAGCTGTATTCTTGGCATTGGATAGTGCTGTTTTAACCTGTGCAGCAGTAATACTGGGTGCCTGGTAATCTACTGGTATTGTGACTGGTCCTTTGAAGGGGAGAGAGGGGTAAAGTTGGCACTGAATCTGTCGGGCAGTATATTGGCAATATCTGTTGGCGCGGTATAGCAGGTACCATAGTGCAGTAGCTCAGGGAAAATCTGGGTATCGCCATGGAGATTCTTTACATAACTATAGAAGGCCTTGTGGTTGCCTTTACCGTCTGCTGTAATTCTGTTTTCATAGCTAGCTTTGGAGGATTTGATGAGGGATCTCCACGTTTTGTTGAGACTGATATGGGAGTTTTTCCAATCATAGAACTTCACCTTATTCCACATCAGTTTCCTCCTCCTGTTGTAGAGTTTGTTTATGGCAGGGACAACCAGATTGGCTTCCTTATTTGGAGGAGATCGTCTTGGTTCTGATGGGTATGGCAAGATCCATGCATTTGTGTATGTGTTACAGTGCATTGCTGTATGATTCGGTGGTCATGCAACTATTCTTCATTTGCATGGGTGCTGTGAAGTTAGCCTCCTCTGTTTTTTAGGAGCCCAAAGTTAGCTTTGGAGAAATTTTTCCTTTGTGGGGGTGGAGGTGGGGTGGGAGGGATGTGGATATCTAAAGTGATTAGTTTGTGGTCAGATCTTACCAGGGAGGAGTTGACTATTGGTGTAGAGCAATGGTCGCCCATGTTAGTAATGACCAGGTCAAGGATGTTGCTACCTCTAGTGGGGGTAAGAATAAGCTGGTCTAGGGCTTTGGAATTAATGAATTCCAAGAAATGTTGGGCAAGTGTATTGGTATATGAGTAGTTTTCACAGTTAATGGAGGGATAGTTGAAGTCACCCAAGAGTGTTAGGTTGGACCCTAATATTCTCCAGGGTGCTTAGGAAGTGGAGTGCAAGTCTTGGGACATGGTTTGGGACCTATAGCAGGCTATGACCTGAATCGCTGTCTTACCCAATGTTAGCTGCACCTGAAGTATCTCAGATGCGTTATGTTGAGCTACCAGTCTGGAGGTGTGCACATCCTTTATGAATATGGAGCTTCGGTCCAAGATCTGGGGCCGAAAGGTGTGGAATGAGTTATATCCTGGTAGTGCAGGGGTGCTTTCTGCTGTCTTGAACCAGTTCTCTGTTATGGCACAAATTTCGATGTTCTCCATTTTAAGGAGTGCTTCGAGCGTATGCATTTTGAGATTTAGATTTCTAGGCTTGAGCAGTATGACCCTCAAATTGCATTAATTTGTAGCTGTTACAGTGGTAATTTGGTATTTGGAACACTGCCTAAAAAAGGGGTGGCAAGAGTCTTGGCCGGTATCTGGAAGCCCAGGGGTGACAGATGCAGGCCGTCTCTGGCAAAGCATCAAGGTCAGTCAGTCATGTCATCCCAGGCAGACAGATACTGGATCCCTTAGAATGACACCAGAAACCTAGCCAGTTGTTGAAGTCAACCATTTTCTGCTTGTACTGTGGTATCATTCTGGGTGATGGTAGGATGCTGCTCGGGGCTAGGGTCATACCCGCCTGGGCTACATAATCTGACAGCTCCTCCATGTCTATTTTCATATAGTCCAGGGAGGTACTTCTCAGGTCATTCACACCCACATGTACAATGACGAGTCATATTTGTACCCGTTGCTGAGGGACCTGAGTGTGTGTGTTGTGTGGTGGATTGTGGCACCTGACTGTTACTTTCTCCTTATTCAACCTAGTGAGTGGGGCATCAGTGTGCTTCACTATTGAGTCACCTATGGCTAGTGTGTTGGACATGCTGTTTTGCCTTAGGGGCTTTGGTTGAGTGGCACACTGTTTAGGAGAAGTGTGTGCCTCATGATTAGTGTTGTTTTGTGGTGGTCGAGTGTGTTTCTGCCTTGGAGGTCTCTGCTGTTTGGGGTGATTTTTATTGAGATCCTCCGTGAAGGTGCTGTTTGGGTTGATTTTTATTGAGAGCCTCCGTGAAGGTGGGTGTGTGGTTTGTGTTTTCATGTGAAGGCATTGCTGGTGTGTGTTCTGAAGAACTGTGTGTTCCATGTGGTGTGGTACAAGTGTTGACCTTCTCCTCTTGACCAGCTATTCCGCTCTTGGCTGGAGAGTGAGTGGCTTCCAGTTTGGATATATAAGTGCATCTCTCGCAAGTCTGAGTGTTGGGAGGTAAGAGGAGAGGGTTGTCCGTGTACATGAGGCAGTTGCTACATTTCCTCAGGATGCCCAAGTTCACCAGTTTAATAGGAGAAAGCACAGGGAACTGACCTTTAGACATGCCTGGAGGAGTGGGCATTAATAATAAGTACTGGAGCTGTTTCCTTGTAGAACGTTTAGTGCTGGTAGCACTTTTGTGTGCTACAATAATTGCTACAAGAAGTCTTGTGAAGTGCTAGACTAATAAGCTAGTAAAAGTGCAGGAAAGGAGAGAACTAGCAGATCTAAGGGAAAAATTGAAGAGCAGACTTTGGCACCGTTCAGAAGCTTACAAACAGTCCTGGATACAGCAAATCTCTATCTGGACTAGACTAGTTGCAGGAAAGGTGGGAAAAGCACAAATGCGGGCTTTTAAACCAGAAAGTTAAAAGAGATGGAAAAACTGCCCAAATGCCCAATAAACTACAATTTCTGGGACAGAAACCACTCCTCTTGTGGTAGTTAGGCTACCTAGTGCTTACCACTCCCACTGATAAGCTATAAGGCTTCCCTCCAATACAGAAGGGCTTGGGGGGGGGGGTTCAGAAGCTTAAAAACAGTCCTGGATACAGCAAATCTGTATCTGGAGTAGACTAGTTACAGGAAAGATTGTAAACAAGCGCAAACTTGGGCTTATAAACCAGAAAGTTGAAAGATATAGAAAAACTGTCCAAGCGGCCAATAAACTACAATTTCTGAGCGAAAAACACACCTCTTGTGGTAGATAGGCTACCTAGTGCTTTACCACTCCCACTGATAAGCTAGAAGGCTTCCCTTCAGCACAGAAAGGCTTGGGGGGGCTCAGAAGCCTACAGACAGTCTTGGATACAGCAAATCAGTTTCAGGACTAGACTAGTTACAGGAAAGGCAAGAAACAAGCTTATAATTTTTTTTTACAGAAAAGCAGCTAAAACAGCACTAAAAAAAATCAAGTGCAGTGCAAGCTAGCACACCTGTGTATGTAGCAGTATTAAAGCAAATACAGTTTAAATAAATACAATTTATTCAAAATGTGCTCTGAACTGAATTCAATTATTGTTTTATTCAACTTTGAACAGTTAAAATGTGCCAGCCGAGAAGCGCACTCAGTCAAAACACAGGGAGATTATAGCAAAGTTTTATTTTTTTTTTTTTTAGTAAAGTGGAAAGGGATAAAGGAGCAGCAGAACATAATTCAAGGTTAAGAACTTGAGTGGGTTGGCCTTCTCAAATGTTCTCTCTGGTGTTAGGTAGAATGACTTAATGACACTAGACTGGGAGGAGTGTTCCAGATCAAATTTACAGTAGGGGCGGGCAACTGCAAAGTCGCCAAGTACAAGAACAAAACACCAATAGGGAGTGAGGGTTGAAAACTAAATCAGTTATATGATACAGTCCCTGGCAGGAAATCAGAACAAACAGATGTTTAACAAATGGAGAAAATTTGCAGTTAATACCTTACACACAGTGAAACTAGCTAGAAAAGATTTACAAACAGTGTGATAGTAAAAACCTTATTTATCAGGCCCTGTGAGGCAAGACAGTTTTTAGTACAGCAGTGCAGATTAGTTTAAGAATGCCGCGGTGGTGCAGCAGTAGCATTGTCGCCTCACAGCAAGAGGTTCTCCCATTCGATTCTCGGCTGGAGTGCCTTTTGTGTGGAGTCTGCATGTCCTCCCCATGGTCTTGTGGCGTTCAAAAGACATGCGTGAATAGGCGTGCCTTGGTTAAAGGTTGGCCGTCAGGCTGCCACCTCGACACTGTAAAAATCTACCGCCAAGTTTCGCTGTGGTGTCCCCTAACTGGAAAAATCCGAAAGAGGAAGAAGTGCAGATTAGTTTATAGCTATAAAATACAGTAAAACGTATGCAGCAGACAATAAAAATCCTATAAATATCTTAGAATAAGCAATAACTAGTAAAAAAAAAAAAAATCCGCAAAAAACAGGATACTTAATGTTGTATATCATAGATCAGAGTTTTGCTCAGTGCCCCTCCTCCGATTAGCTCTGTGTGAAATGGCAGAAACACTCACAAGGTAACTTAAGTAACAGAATGTTGAAACCTGAAATAACTTTAAAAAAAATCTCGAAATAACCAATGAAGTCCTTACTCCAAGCCGTGGTCCAGGTAACCCCAATCAGCCAATGACCATAAACACTGCACTCTGACTGAAATGTAAAATGGCTTTTGCTAAACTAAGATGGCCTGTAAGATGGCCTGTAAAATGTGCTCAGACCCACAGCCTCTGCAAAGTAGGCCCAGAAACACAATATTGACTATGGACAATGCTACAGCTACTACTTTAGCAGAAAACACTACAGAAATGTTTATCACAGCAGAAAAACAGCAGTGA
This sequence comes from Protopterus annectens, assembly GCF_019279795.1. NCBI lineage: Eukaryota > Metazoa > Chordata > Ceratodontiformes > Protopteridae > Protopterus > Protopterus annectens. Next base: position 248,746,620 of record NC_056746.1, on the reverse strand, counting down.
GCCTTTAAATGAAGGTTAAAACAGATAAAACAGCAAGGAGACTCTAGAGAATGCTTTTAACTGCAAACACATCTGTTATATGATAACACTCCTTGGCAGGAAATCAGAACAAACAAACAAATGTTTAACAAATGGAGAAAATTTCAAGTTAATACTTTACACACAGTAAAACTAGCTAGAAAAGATTTGCAAACAGTGTGACAGTAAAAACCTTATTTATCAGGCTCTGTGAGGCAGACAGTTTTAGTACAGCTGTGCAGATTAGTTTATAGCTATAAAATACAATAAAAAGTATGCAGCAGACAATAAAAGTGCTATAAATATCTTAGAATAAGCAGTAACTATTCATTGCTTGAAACTCCCTGTGTTCTGACTGAAAGTGCTACTGAAACAATTTGAAATGTAAAGTGATGAGTATATTTTTTTGGCATTTGTTATTAGCCTAATTTTTTTTACTTGATTGATTTAGATATATATTTGCTGGCTTCTGATCTATGCTGAAATTGCTGTTTTTTTCTCACACCCGTATTCCTGCTGTTTTAGTGGTCTAACAACTTTTGTGTTTTATCTGATTGTCTCAATACTTGGTGGCTTTGCAATTGTCCGACCCTGCTGTATATTTGATCTGTGACGCTCCTCCCAGTCTGTTGTCATTAGCCCATTCTACTAATACAGAAAAAAAGTTTGCACTTTATTCATCTGCTCTTACTGTATTTGTGTTTCTTCCTACTTTATTAAACTTTTTTTGCTTTTGCCTGTAGTCAATTGTACATATTCTGCTGTATTTATTGCTGCTTGGTAGTAGCCAGATTAAACTGTAGCTGTTATTCTAAGCCTTTTGGTTTAAGCACTTGGGCTTCAGACTAGTTGCTTTATATTAAGAAGGTTTGTGGTCTGCACTGTTGTGGCAGGACAGGTTGCTTACGTCCTTCTAAGTTGGGATTTGCTGATTGAAGGCTCGGTGACTGTTATTCTAAAAGTGTATTAGTTCTGGTTTAAGCACTTGGGCTTCAGGCCAGTTATTTTACATTAAGAAGGTTTGTGGTCAGCACTCTTGTGGGAGGAGAGGCTAGATTATGCCCTTCTGAGATGGGAATTTTTGGTTAAAGGCTTATTGTGCCTGCTTATTTGAAATGTTTCTTCTGAAATTGGTGTGCCTTGTTTTTGCTGTAGCATAGACTAGATTCAGGCCTACTGAATCTAGCTTTGTTTGTATAACTTGAACACTGATCCAGGCCATCTTTTTTTGGAGAAGGTTCCCCTGCACCCTAGTGGCAGGAGTGTGCAGTTAGAACTTGTCTGATTAAAGACTGCTGGAACAGGGCTCAGTTTTGAGCTTTTTACTGGTTAACTGGGTAATTTGTTTAAATCAGTTTGCTCGTTTTCTATTGTTATTTGGAAACAAATGCACTTTATTCATTTGCGTTTACTGTAGCTGTGTTTCTTCCTACTTTATTACTTTATTTTTCTTTTGCAGCCTGTTCTTAAAAGTACTTAATTGCATTTATTCTGCTGCATTTATTACTGCTTGTTAGTAGTAGCCTGGTTAAATTGTAACTGTTATTTTAAGCTTTTGGTTTACACACTTGGGCCTCAGACCAGTTGTTTTACATTAAGAAGGTTTGTGGTCTGCACTGTTGTGGCAGGACAGGTAGCTTACATCCTTCTAAGTTGGGAGTTGCTGATTGAATGCTTAGCATCTGTTATTCTAAAAGTGTTATCAGTTTTGGTTTAAGCACTTGGGCTTTGGGCCAGTTATTTTACATTAAGAAGGTGTGGTCTGCACTCTTGTAGGAGGAGAGGGTAGATTCTGCCCTTCTGAGCTAGGAGTTTCTGGTTAGAGGCTTATTGTGCCTGCTTATTTGAACTGTTTCTTTCTGAAATCGGTATGCCTTGTTTGCTGTAGCATAGACTAGATTCAGACCTGCTGAATCTAGTTTTGTTTGTATAACTTGGGCACTAATCCAAGCCATCTTTTTTTGGAGAAGGTTCCCCTGCACCCTAGTGGCAGGAGAGTGCAGCTAGAACTTGTCTGATCGAAGACTGCTGGAAAGGGGCTCAGTTTTTAGCTCTTATTGGTTAATTTGTTTAAATCAGTATGCTCATTTGCTACTGTTATTTAAAATATATATATATATATATATATATATATATATATATATACACACACTTTATGCATCTCCGCTTAGTTAGGGTTAAACTAGTTCTGGCACCATAAAATCTGCTATTCAAATTTTCCCTTAGAACTAGTCAGTTTTTTAGTTTTAGCACTCAAATCTGTTTCTTTGAACTCAGCACTTGTTCAGAACTCTTAAGCACTAAATAAGCTACTAATTACTACAGCAGTCCACTTTCCTCACTTATCTAGAGGAAAACAGTTTTAGTACTTAATAAGTAAGCACCTATCCAGGCATGTCTAAGAGTCAGCTCCCGGTGTTTTCTCCTGTCTACCTGATGAATCTGGGCATCTTGGGGCAATGCAGCAATTGCCTCATGTACACACACAACCCTCTTCTCCTACCACCCAACACTACAACCTGTGAGAGATGCACTTATATAGCCAAACTGGAAGCAAAGCTCTCTTCACCCAAGACTGGACTAGACAGTCAAGAGGAGAAGGTAAACAATTGCACCACACCACACTCATCACATAGTCCCTCAAAACACACACACAAAAACACAAAACGCACACCTACATTTGCGGAGGCTCTCAGTAAAAATCTGCCCAAGCAACAGAGCCCTCCAAAGCAGAAACTCACGCAAGCTCCACCCCCCCAACACAACCCAAATGACACATAGCCCACAAACTCAGTGTGCCACTCAGCCACAGCCCATAAGGCATAACAACGTACCCAACACTCTAGTCATAGGTGACTCTATAGTCAGGCACACTGATGTTCCACTCACCAGGCTAAACAAGGAGAAAGTTATTATCAGCTGCCTGTCAGGTTCTGCCACATAACGCACGCACGCAGGTCACTCCACAACAAGTACAAATATGACTCTGTCATTGTCCATGTTGGTGTGAATGACCTCAGATGTACCTCCCTGGACTACACGAAAAGAGACGTAGAGGAGCTCTCCAGTCTTGTAGCCCAGGCAGGTATGACCCTAGCCCTGAGCAGCATCCTGCCATCACCCAGAATGATACCACAGTACAAGGACAAAATGATTGACTTCAACAATCGGCTAAGCTTCTGGTGTCATTCTAAGAGGATCCAGTATCTGTCTGCCTGGGATGACATGATTGACCGACCACGTTTTTTTCCCAGAGATGGCCTGCACCTGTCACCCTTGGGATTCTGGATACTGGCTAAGGCTCTTGCCACCCCTATAGTGCCTTTTTTAGGCAAGGTTCAAATGACAAATTCACCACCATAACAGGAACAGGCAAGCAAAATCTGAGGGTAATGCTACTTAATGCTAGAAGTCTGAACCTCAAAATGCACTCACTCGAGGCACTCCTTAAAATGGAGAACATCGACATCTGTGCAGTGTCAGAGACCTTGTTCAAGGCTCCAGAGAGCACCCCTGCATTACCAGGCTATAATTCATACCACACCTTTCGGCCATCTAACCTGGACAGAAACACTAAAGGTGGAGGTTTGTCCATATTTATTAAGGATACCCACACTTCCAGGCTAGTTGCTCAGCATAATGCATCCGAGATTATCCAAGTGCAACTAACTCTGGGCAAGACCGCAATCCAAATTGTAGCCTGCTACAGATCCCCCACCATGCCCCAGGATTCCCACTCCTCATTTCTAGATACACTGAAAAATATTAGGGTACAACCCAACACCCTAATAATGGGCGATTTTCCCCACCATTAACTGGGAAAACTACTCCTGTACCAACTCTTTTGCTCAACGTTTTCTGGAATTCATGAATTCCAGTGCCTTGGATCAACTTATCCACACCACTACCAGGGGCAGCAATATCCTATACCTGGTCATTACCAACATGGGTTACCAGTGTTCCACACCAAATGTCAGTTCCTCATTGGTCAGATCCGACCACAAGCTAATCACCCCAGACATCCACATCCCATCCCCACCCTCCCCCATTAGGGAAACTACCGTAAAAAATTTCTCCAAAGCCAACTTCACGCTTTTTAAGACCGAAGTGGCAAACTTCACAACACCCATGCAGACGGACAATAGAGGTACGACTGCTGAATCCTACACAATTGCATTTTATAAGCACTTACATGAGTGCATGGTTCATGCTATCCCTAACAGAACTAAGATGCTATCCTCCAAAAAAATGAAGTCAATGTGGTGGTCCTCCGCCATGAACAAACTCTACAACAGAAGAAAGAAACAGTTGCAAAAAAGAGTAAAATCTCATGATTGGAGGAACTCCCTCATCAGCCTCAGTAAGAAGCTGAGATCCCTCATAACATCCTCCAAAGCTAGTTACGAAAACAAAATTGCCACTGATTCTAAAGACAGCCACAAAGCATTCTATAGCTATGTCAAGAACCTCAATGGCAACACTCAGATCTGCTCTGAGTTGCAGCACAATGGCACTAAATATACAGAACCAATTGATATTGCCAACATTCTGGCAGATAGGTTCAGTGCTAACTTTACCCCCCTCTCATCCCCTAAAGGGCCCATCTCTATACTGGAAGAATGGAAAGTTCCTGTAATCATGGCTGCACAGGTAAAAACCACACTCTTCAAAGCCAAGAACACAGCACCCATGGGACCTGACAACATCCCAGGCTGCATTCTACACGAACTACAGAGCGAACTGGCACCCCACCTAAGTACCATGTTCAGTCATAGCCTCACCTCAGGTTTTTGTGCCCACTGAATGGCGCACAGCGATGGTTATCCCACTCCACAAAGGGGGGGCCACCATGGACCCTGGGAACTACTGCCTCATTAGCCTGATGAGCCTGGTCTGCAAAGCCATGGAACGAGTCATCATAGAACTTATAAACAAACACATTGGTAATCTCCAAACTCTGGACCCCACCCAGTTATGGTTTGTAAAAGGCAGATCATGTCTCCTAAACCTGATAAATGTCTATGAAGCAGTCACCAAAGCCATAGACGAGGGTAGGGTGGTTCACACAGCCTATCTAGATCTTGCCAAGGCTTTCAACACCATCCACCACTCTGGAATTATAGATAAACTCACTAAACTAGGTATAAATCCGTATGTCAGAAGATGGGTTACCAACTGGCTCGCTGACAGAACACACACACTGTGAAAGTAACAGGCTCCAAATCCGACTTCAGACCAGTGACAAGTGGAGTACCACAGGGTTCAGTCCTGGGTCCTGTCCTGTTTGGCATCTACTTCTCTGAAGTACAGACTAACACAGAAGGTCTTTGGCTAATGAAGTTTGCAGACGACTGCAAACTAGGAGCAATAATCGAAACTCCTAATGATGTGGACATCCTACAAAAGGGCCTCACTGAGACAGATGCCTGGTGTCAAAGCCATGGCCTCAAGCTCAATGCCAAAACGTGCATTATCATCCCCTTTGGTAAAAACTCTGTACCCATGAACTACCACATAGGCAGTAGTAAACTTATCACCGAAAGTGTGATAAGAGACCTTGGGACACATCCTTCTACGTGGCACACTTCATCACAAAAGGTTTCTCATCCAGGAAAAAAGAGGTCATTGTTCCCCTCTACTCGTCACTCATTAGACCCATTATAGAGTACAACACCCCTTTTGGTATGTACCTCACAAGAAATCTACAACAACTGGAAAGACTGCAGAAATACCTCACAAAGAGGATTACCGGCCTCAAACAGATGGCCCTAGGCAGACGATCTCAAAAATCTCCAGCTTTACTCCGTCGCATATCGCCTACTCAGAGGTGATCTCTGACTAACATACAAAGCTGTGTCAAACCCAGAGCTGTTGGACATGCTCCACTTAAAGAAATCCCAATCCCTCCGAGCTACATGCTCTAGGGACCTAAACTTTGTCACCACAATAAACAGAACATGCTAGAGGGATAGATTCCTATCCCAGAGACTTTCCATACTCTGGAACAAACTGCCTATCTATATCAAACAAAGTTCCTCATTAGCACTCTTCAAGAAAAATCTTGATGACTGGATGGGAAATAGGAAATTCACCCCTGGGATCATTTTGGTGGCTCTGCTCGACAGTGGCACAGGGAAATAATTTTCTTGGGTGGTAAAAGCCAGGGTACCTTCTTGGCTAGACTTATATAGGCCCTAGGGCCAATAGCCTAGTACCTCCCTTTGAAAATAAGCAAAGAATAGGATACTTAATGCTATATATCACAGATCAGAGTTTTGCTCAGTGCCCCTCCTCCCATTAGCCCTGTGTGCTGCATCTTTTGGATGTTCACTGTCAGCTTAGATTTTATCTGCAAAGAACTCAAGATTTCAGGAAAACTGACCAATTATTTGTATCCTTACCCAAGAATAAATTGGGCAAATGAGTGCCTAAAGTGTCCCTGGCTAAATGGTTGACTGATTGCATGTCCTTTGTTTATAAGGAAAGAGGCCTATATTTACCTAAGCCCTCCAAAGCACAATCCACAAAGTTCAAAGTTACATCATCTGCTTTTTAGACAAGAGCATCCATAGATGATATTTTTGCAGCTGCCCCTTGGGCCAGTACTCATACATTTATTGCTTATTACAAGTTAGACATACTGTCCAGAAATTGGGCAGCATTCGTTTCTGCTATACTCTGAATATCCTTGCATAAGCTCCACCCACATTTCATCTAGCAGGGGACTCTGTCCCATCAGTTGAGAATGAAATAAAAACAATATCAGATACAAAAGTTACATACTCACCATAACAATGCATCTGTGTTGTCCATTTGCATTCCTCCTCAACTTTCCCTCTCTTCCTAGAGAGACCTAAAGGGATGTCCTTTTGAGAACCCACCTGTTCCCTGTTTGGGCTCCAGCTTTTCTGTATGCTTTATCTTAGTCTTTTGTAATGATATGGTGTCATTTATATGTTAATGTTGGGGCAATGTACTCAATCTGAAGTATGTTAGGATAGTAGGGCATTATGGGTAAAGGGAGGAGCTCAAGAGATGGATCAGTGAGTCTAGTAAAAGCGGTCGAGATAAATCTTAATCCCATCATTTGAGGAAGAATAAAAATGGACGACACAGATGCATTGTTATAGTGAGTACATAACTTCTGTTTATCATCTAGGAAGAGATTCCACAAATTTGACCCTAGGCTTGGTCATTCATTTATGTAAAAGCCCCCCTTCTCTTCTTTCTCATAGATTTATTCTTTATCTCTCTTGAGGTTTTACAAGTCATTTATGAAATAATTTTTGTTTTTGTCAGGTCTGTGGCATTTACAATAGCTTTTAAGAGGGTTTTTTCAGTCAAGGTAACAGTGTTCTCTGCAGATCTTCACCAGAAAGTCCTGAATTCCCTTCTTACTGGTCCATATTACTGAGGGTATGAAATCAGTGACAGACTTGTAAACTGAAAGAGCATGAACAGGAAATCCAATCTACCCATTATTTGTGTCACTCTGTAAAGGATTAGCCCTCAGATGCCAAACAATTACAGAAAAGGTGAGTCATAAGAATCTGTATTAACAGTTGCAGCAGGAGCAGTAAAGAAGGCTATTTCTTTGTCTCAGAAAAAGTCTAACCAGATATCAGAAACCACTGAGCAGGACACTACATCTTATATAGTTGGATGTTTTCATTTGGTTGGTCTTCCATCCATACAGATCAGTGGAGAATCGTAATGTCAGATACCTGGGTCCTTTGACTATTTGGTTGCATTCAAGCAGTCAGCCTTTACCATTATTTTCATTGCCTTCTCAACGTTCATGATCTTAGAAGGGCAGCTAACAAAGCTACATCAAGAGGTTTTGGCAGTACTAAAGAAAAGTAATCACAGGCATTATGAATGAGAAGGCCAGCACAGGTTTTTTGTTTGTACTTTTTCCTGGACCCCAGAAGAATGGAACTTAACACCCATTCTGATCCTGAAGGACCTTAATTTGTTTGCATTTGGTTTGCAGAAATTTATGTTGCTGGCAGTTCATTTTCTGCTTCAACATGTAAACAAGACAGACTGATTTTTTTCTGTCAATGTGTATGATGATTCTTGAAGCAACTAGTCCTCAGAAGGTCAACTTAATTGCAACTCTTGGGAGAGAGATATGAGTTTTGTGCAGTAGACTGTGGGTTGCACTTCACTCATTGCATTTTTACCAAGTGTGTAAGCTCCATAGTAGATGACATAGACTGCTGATTGCTTTTTGCCCATTCAGGAAACCTGTCCTCTGTTGTTTTGTACATGATGTACATTGAAGATGACTACTATACATTCTATACAAATCTTCTATTCCATTATTGCGATTATTAATGTTCATTAATTAATACTAATCCATTATTATTATTAATATTCATTTCCATTTGGCTAATTGCCTTTCGAGTTTCAGTTTATTGCCAAGATGTCTGCCTTTTAGCAGATTGTTTTCCATTCTGTCTCACCTATTTGTTCTAGGGTTATAACGATACATTGTGTTACTTTTATTTACATTTTGTAAGTTTTTTCTGCTCATACAAAGTATGCTATCGTAGAGCTATGTATAGTGTATATAAAGTCTTATACGTTATTTGTATTCACAATTGCATTTTAAAATTGTTGAAATGGAGGGAAGGTGATACAAGCAGTTTAAAGTGAAATGTAATAAATGGGGAAGGTAGGTGTAGAGAGAGGAGTGGACATAGTAAGAGAAAAGGTGAGTTAACATAGTACGAATAGAAGAAAGGTGGTCATTTCGGAAAGTAATTGCGTTTGAAAGAGTCAGTGGCATAAAGGTAGAGGGCTAATGGAAGCAGAGGTGTAGCTGACCTTATGTTATGGGGTATTGAAATTCCAGACAGTGAGTGCTAGTTTAGGAAAGGCTCTTCTGGGGCTGGTTGATAAAATGTGTAAATACCTATGGTTTGGGATCTAAAAGGATTGAAGGATGTCAGTCTGACAAACTCAAGAGGTGAAGTATAAACCCTTATGTCACATGGTGGATAGCCAATCTGACTCATAGGACCTAGGAAGTCAGAATTGGGGAGACCACTTCTACGAAGTAGCCAGTCATCAGAGTACTTCCTCAAGGATCGGTCCTGGTGCCATTCATTTTTGGCATCAACTTCTATAAAGGCAAGGCCAATGTCAGGGGCCTGTGACTGACCAGATTTGCAGATGATGCAAATTAGGAGCAGTTTTAGAATTCCTCATTGACACTAATGTTCTCCATGAAGGGCTGATACAGTCAAATAACTGGTGTCAAAACCATGGACTAAACTTTCGGGAATTCAGCCACCCTTGATAACTACCATATTGACCACACACATCCCCAGGAGTTGTCCCAGTCAGGGACATGGGGACACATGTAGACAATCTAGCAGTTGATTATCACGTGTCTGTGGTAGTGAGGCCATCATTCTAAGTTGTGCAGCTTATAAACAAAGATGTGGCATCTAGGTCCATATCAGGCACATCCAACAATTGAAATGTTCATAGAAGCTCTTTGCTAAAAGAATGCAGGGTGTAAATAACATGTCATATGCAGACTGCCTCAAAGCCCTATTCCTGTATTCTGTCTCCTACAGACTGTTGAGGGGAAATCTATGTTTAGCATACAAGTCATCTTTGCACCTCACTCTAATGGACCTCCTTCATACCTGCAAAGCATATGGCACTAGAGTTACACATTCTAAAGCCCTAAGCCTTGCCTGTGATATAAGCAGGACCTGCTGGAGAGACAGGTATATAGCCAAGAGACTACTCCTACTCTGTAACATGCTCCCCATCCATGTGAAGCCAAGTTTCTTCCTAACCCAGTTCATGCATAATTTAGACAACTGAATGGGAACCAATAACTCACCAGTTTTTTTCACCTTTGCCTATAATGCACACAGGCAGCTTGCAGACCCTTCATCTCCCAAGACCTTATTTACACTTATCAAGGGTACCTGAACTTGTCAGAGATTTGGAATGCATAACTAGGCATAAAAAGGCCCCAATGGTGATTAGCCTAGTTCACGCCTATGAACTTATAAACATTTGGAGCTTGATTGCTGCTGTTGTGTGAATTTTTTATAGATACATATATATATATATATATATATATATATATATATATATATATATATATATATATATATATATATATATATAAACCAAAGACATGAATGAGATCAAATTTCACAACCCTGCTAAGACTACCATACAAGGCAAAAGAAAAATAAAGTACAGCCAATCCATTATATAAAGTTTGATAATTAATCTTAAACGGTTACTGCTATATTGGATTATTTGGCACAACTTATGTATAACATAACAATCCATCAAACAATTTCTCTGTTTATGTACGTATCTTAACTCTGTACATTTTTCTTCTCAAATTGCAACTCATTGTTACATTTTGTATTAATGTAGGGCCTTTAATCCCTCAACCTTGTATTGTTGTAGCAGACTGAAAACATATGATCTGAAGTAGGACATTCATTTGTCTACAACCTGTGGGTTATGGATCTGACATCGGATCCGAACCGGCATGGTTTACCAGCTATGGATCCAAGCTCTCAGCTCCTCCCCTCACCCATAATGCCCTGCTCTCCCTACATGACCCCAGATCTTGTTTGCCGCGCTGGTGACCAGATTTGTGTTCCTAAGCTCTTCAGCTAAGTGCAGTTTTCTAGTGTTTACAGTGTTTAAATTTGTAATTTTGTGTGAAAGTTGTGAGAAAGTTTAGGTTTCCCTATTACTTGATTATACTTTTTAGTGTTTTAAATTTAATTTTACTTTTCCCTCCCCTCACTGGTAGCGTAGTGTGTGTTTGGGCCTGTGTGTGCTTAGTTACTTTTGCTTTTACCCTAGTTTAAGTAACTTTTTTTGTGTGTACTTTGGGATGTCTGAACAACCCAAAGCAGTGTTTTCTAAGTGCTCCGAGTGTGGCCATAAGCTTTCCCCGGCTGATGGCCACACTGGTGTTAGATGCCTTGGGGTTGAACACCTCACTTCTGGATGTTCCATTTGTGCAGGGTTCAACCCCAGGGCATTGAAGGAGCGGAGGTCCAAGCTTGTCTTGGCGGGTCTTTTGCCACTGGACTCGGCTCCGGCCTCCGCTCCTTCGGGGGTAACCGTTTCTACGGTTGTCTCCTCTCCAGCTCCCCCTCCTCCTCCTGGGACTCAACCTCCCTGTAGTGGTTCGGAGGAGAGGGAAGCTAGAAAGAAGGACCGGAGGGAGAAGCACCATAAGCGGCAGGCCGAGACCTCTGTTTCAGCCCGCGCCAGCCAAGCGGCTTCTCCTCCGGCCTCCTTGTCTGCTGGCTCTCCCCCTCCTCGGCTCCGGTCTCCTGTGTGTTTTTCACCGGGACCTGAGGAGGAGGAGACCCGATCTCCATCGAGGCTCTCCAGGAGGCACTCAAGGCCTACCTCGGTAGCCTCGTCGAGATCAACCTATAGCCTGTCAGATGCTGATCTGGACCGGATGATGAGAAGGTTCATCCAGGCCCAGATGCAGATGGGAGTGCTCTTGCCTCCCCTCTGGGGAGCTCGACCCCTTTTTCAAGCCAATTGCTCCTTCTCCGACCCGCTACCGGGTTCGGAGCCGTTGAGCCGAGCAGCCGGGCGGGGTGGGTGGCGCCGATAGTACTTGGTACCGGATCCGACCCTGCCCTCGAGTGCCGGATCTGACCTCTCGGAGCCTGGATCCGAGCCTCGGATCCGGGGATCAGTGCTCGCCGGCGCCGTCTGTGTCAGGCGCACTGTCCCGGATCCGAGTGCCGCGCCGGCTCGATCCACTCGGATCCGAGGGGAGCCGATTGTCGGATCCTTTGGTCGAGGTCGGCTCCCCTTCGGCTTTTGATGTAGTGGAGAGGGCCCTGTTGAGGGTCTCTGGACCCCCGGCACTTGCTTCGGCTCCGTCCCGCACTCCATCTGCACTAGGTCAGTCTTCCACCATCTGGCCCTTGGGACAGCCCGCTCCTTTGCCCCAAGCTGTTCCACTGGAACAGGTCACTGTTTGCGAGGAATCCTCTGACAGCCCCCCGGAGGATGTTCCCCGCAAACATACGTGCAAAAGGAGGCACATTGACTCCCCCGAGTCTCTCACAGAAGACATGGATTTGGAGGAAGGGGAAGGCTCCCAAGGTCACCCCCCGAGGATGTCTCATTTGGAGACAACATGGAAATGCTCCGCATAAGGGGGGGGTGGTCTGCCCCCAAGTCTTCCTCGGACGAGTCCGTGTTCTTGGAGGCATTTGAAGCGGGCCCGTCTACCTCTTGGGTGTCCCCTCCTGCCGACCCCCTGGTGGACCTCATTACCACCAGGGCGTGGAAGGAACCGGACACCGTGGAGCCAACCCCAAAAAGGCCCGACCGTATTCTCAGTCCCCCGGCTGACCGTGCCCATTGGAGTAAGGGGCCTCCGGTAGATGCCATGTTGACGGCGGCGGCCACCAAGAGGGAACTTGCTCAGGAGAGTCCCTCAGTCCATCTCCCGAGCAAGGAGTCTCGGATGATGGACCGCTTGGGGAAGCGGATGTTTAGTTCAGCGACCTTCTCTGTGAGGGCGCTGAACTATCTGGCACACGTGATTAGGATGCAGGGCGATCTTATAAAAGAATACGCTGCATCCCCCCCAGAGTCCATGTCGGAGGAGGACAAAGTGCTGCACTCCACCCGCATGGCCACTCTCAGGTCCGTCACTAATACCTCTATGCGGCTACTGTCCCATGCTACGGAAGGTGCCGCTAGAGCTGCAGGGGCAGGCCTAGTTACTAGACGTCAGGCCTGGCTCCGTCATTGCGATTTCTCAGAGCCCTTCAAGGCGTCATTTGCGAACGCCCCCTTCGATGGTTCTGCCCTCTTTGGCAAAACTGTTCACGACACTTTGACCCAGAGCGAGAAGGACGGGAAGATGCTGTCTGCTGTCGGAATCCGCTTCTCTGCACCCCAGAGGCCCTATTCTAGGAACCAAAAGGGTCAGAAGAAGATGTGGTTCCGGAAGTCGCAGCAATCCCAGCCTGCTCCGGACAACCAGTCCTTCCGTGGCAGAGGAGGACGCCGCCCTAGGGGCAGAGGGGCTCCTAGGAACTTCGGGTCCAGAGAACCCTTCTCTGAACGTCCTGCGCAGCAGCCCTGAGGGGTTGCCCGGCTGCTCCACTCTGGAGGCAGTCGGGGGACGTTTTTCGGAGCACCTAGCGGCATGGGAGTCCATAACATCAGACCACTGGGTTCTCCAGATTATATCCAGAGGATACCGTATCGCCTTTCTTCACTTGCCAAAATTGAAGTCCCTCCCCGACGTTCCACCCGGTCAGTGGGAGGCCGCTTTGGCAGAAATTGGCCATCTGCTAAAGAAAAGAGCCATCCAGCCCATCCCCCCAGACCAGATCGGATCAGGGTTCTACTCCAGGTTCTTTTAGTGCCAAAAGACGGGGATCTAAGACCAATTTTAGACCTTTCACTCTTGAACCTGGCAGTTCCCAAGGAGAAGTTCCGAATGGTCACGTTGCAGTCTATTCTCCCCCTTCTGGGAGAAAATCACTGGATGTGCTCCATAGACCTCAAGGATGCGTACTACCACATACTAATGGACAGGCGCTCCAGGAGGTTTCTCCGCTTCCGGCTGGGAGCCAGTCACTACCAATTCCAGGTCCTTCCCTTTGGTCTCACCACAGCCCCCAGGGTGTTCACCAAAGTATTAGCAGTGGTAGCGGCCCACCTGAGGCTTCAGGGGGTGCAGGTCTTTCCTTACCTGGACGACTGGCTTCTCACCGCCCCAACAAGGCATCTACTTCTCTTGGCGCGAGACTCCTTTCTTCATCTTGCTCCACGCCTGGGCATCACAATAAACACAAAAAAATCCAACCTAGCACCCACTCAGCTCATAGATTTTACACCCACTCAGCTCATAGATTTTATAGGTGCCAGGTTAGACACGAGGAGACTGAGAGCCTTCCTCACAGCGGACAGAGTGCAAAGCCTACATCTCCAGGTGCGGGCCATTCTCCACTCAAATTCAGTTCCGGCGGAGTTGGTCCTGAGGGCCCTAGGGTCCATGGCGGCAGCGATTGCGCTTCTTCCTCTCGCCAGGTTCAATATGCGTATCCTTCAATGGACTCTCATGGTTCAGTGGTCGTATCTTGCTCTTCCTATGCATCATCCCATTGCGATCAGCAAAGCGTGCAGGCGGTCCCTCCTGTGGTGGCTACACTCTCCAGATCTCCACGGAGGCCGCCCCTTTTGTGCCTCTCCCCCTCTCGCCACGGTGGCCACAGACGCCTCCCGCCTCGGGTGGGGGGGGGGCATTTTTCAGGCCGGACGGTCCAAGGCACGTGGGACGATTCAGAGACCTTGCTGCATATCAATGTCCTAGAGATGAGAGCAGTGCTCTTAGCGTTGCTAGCACTTCAGGCCTTTCTTCCCTTGGGAACAATTGCGATTCAATCGGACAACATGTCTGTTGTCTGGTATATCAACAAACAGGGGGGAACCAGGTCTTACCCCCTTTGTCGAGAAGCCATGAGAGTGTGGGAATGGGCAATCTCCACCAACCGCTTTCTCATAGCAACGCATATTCCGGGTCGGTCCAACATCCTGGCGGACAAACTCAGTTGCACCATTCTCACCCCCTACGAGTGGTCTCTCAATACTCAGGTAGCGGAACGCATCTCCCCACAGTGGGGAACTCCTTGTTGCGATCTTTTTGCGTCTCCCTCAAACACCAAATGCGACAGTTTTTTCGCCCTAATACCTCCTCCCGGAGGTTCTCCAAGAGACGGTCTGGTGCATACTTGGCCACCCGGTCTTCTTTATGCTTATCCCCCTTTGCCTCTGATGCTCCAAGTTCTTCAGAAAGCCTCTCGGTTGGGGTGCAGAATGATCCTCATTGCTCCCTTTTGGCCTCGACAGATCTGGTTCCCCTTCCTAAGGTCTCACTCAGTGAATCCTCCTTGGATTCTAGATCCCATTCCGGATCTGATTTCTCATCCATCCCATCTATCTCCTCCGAACCTGGACAACCTCAAGCTGACCGCTTGGCTGCTCCAGTTCCACTCCTGATCAGGACTGCCGGTATTTCGTCCCCTGTTAAGGCCATCCTGGTGGCAGCTCACAAGCCATCCACTAGGAAAGTCTACCGTAGCAAGTGGAAGCGGTTCTCTTTGTGGGTGGGACGGCAAGGCCTAAACCCTTCACAGTTCCTCTCCCTTTGGTGCTTGACTTCTTAACCACTCTTTTTAATGATGGTGCCAGCAGTTCCACGGTCAAAGTACAGCTTGCAGCAATTTCTCATTATCACATTGGTCATGACTCCAGTCCACTGATGTCTGCCAAATTGTGTAAGATTTTCCTTAAAGGTACCTTTCTTCTCAGGCCCCCTATAAAGCAAACGGTTCCTCCTTGGGACCTTTCCTTAGTTCTTCAGGCCTTGACCGCTCCCCCTTCGAACCTGCGGCTACTGTAGATCTGAAATTCTTATCTTTCAAGACTGCCTTCTTAGTAGCCATTACTTCGGCCAAGAGTGTCTCAGAGCTTCAAGCATTATCAGCTAAACCTCCGTACTTGGTCTTTCA
Source organism: Protopterus annectens (assembly GCF_019279795.1). NCBI lineage: Eukaryota > Metazoa > Chordata > Ceratodontiformes > Protopteridae > Protopterus > Protopterus annectens. The sequence continues at coordinate 248,731,039 of NC_056746.1, read as the reverse complement.
TCCGGACCGTGTTTTCCTCAGGACCAACCCGTCCTTTCTTCCTAAGGTAGCTTCTGAAGCAAACATTAATCAATCCATTAACCTCCCTGTTTTCTTCCCCAAATATCAAAACAAGGGTGAGTACAAGCTTCACTCCTTAGACGTTCACAGGCAACTTAGATTTTATCTAAACAGGACTGCTGGTCATAGGCAATCCGACCAGTTGTTCATTTCCTTTGCTAAATTTAATTTGGGCAAGCCAATTTCCAAAGTCTCATTATCTCGCTGGATTTCACAATGTATCTTACTAGCTTATCAAGCTTGGAAGGCCCGCGGAGGGTGTACATGCCCATTCAACCCGGTCAGTCTCTACCTCGGCCGCCTTTAAGGCTAGGATTCCTCTAGATGATATTTGTGTAGCAGCCACGTGGGCTTCATCTCATACTTTTATTTCCCACTACAAGTTGGATCTTGCATCTAGAGGTAGAGCATCCTTTGGCTCAGCGGTGCTCGGAATATCCTTCCATGATGGCGCCCAAGATTCAGGTAGCTGGGGACTCTGTCCCACAGGTTGCAGACAAATGAATCTCCTACTTCAGATTTAGAAGTTATGTACTCACCATAACGTTCCATCTGAGTAGGTGTATTCATTTGTCTGCAACCATCCCGCCCTCCTATCCCCCTGGCCTTTCAGTTTCCTGCATATGTTGTGTTACCCTTTTCAGGGTGTTTATGCTGTTGGCAAACTCGATCTGAGGTCATGTAGGGAGAGCAGGGCATTATGGGTGAGGGGAGGAGCTGAGAGCTTGGATCCATAGCTGGTAAACCATGCCGGTTCGGATCCGATGTCGGATTCATAACCCACAGGTTGCAGACAAATGAATACACCTACTCAGATGGAACGTTATGGTGAGTACATAACTTCTAATTAATAAATTGTATGAGCTTTTGCCCATCAACTAATGTTTACTAATATTTTAATTTCCTAATTCAGTAACCAGCACACACTGCCTTTGTGGGCAGAAGAATCTTTTAGTGCATGGGGAAGGGATGTCCACTATGCACCCAACAGCTGAACCTTTGACTAGTTACAAAATTTGGAGGAAGCTAAAGGAGACTGTCCAAGAGGAAGTGTTCACTTTTTAAAGTAGTCTGAGCTGATAAGTCCTTGATAAAGTATTTGTGGTAAAAATGAGTGGCTATAGAGACTGCGCTAGTCCTTCATAGTCCTAAGATTTTTGTGTATGTTGAGACTGAGAGGTGCCTTCACCTCTGGTTTGGGTACCTGTACAGATCACCACCTTAGTCCCTTTAGAGGTCCGAGGGAAAAGCAACACTTGATTGTTATCAGGTACCACAGAGGGTGCAGTTTTTCTTGTGGTATGTCTGGGGACCTCATTGCTTCTGAGATTTCCATAACATTAGTGGATTTGCCACTGAGTGGTGCCCAGGTTCCAGTTCTGAGGTCATCAATCATCAGGCAGTTGACACTCATTTTTGTCCTGTCCAATTTAATAAGTCTGCTGAGGAATATGTGGCAACTTGTCAAGGGGCAGCTCTATCAATATCCCATTCACTTCTGGAGTCTCCTCTCATTTAAAGAAGAAGAATGATTCCTCCCAAGAATATGACCAAATCCACAGTAACTCGGAATATGTTACAAATCATTATGATGCAGTGTCCTCAAGGTCTCTTCCAAAGGAGGCCTCTTTCTGGGAAGACATAGAACCTTCTGAAAGAGATGCCTCCTAGAAAATGTATGTCGAGCTTCTAGAGATGGAGGAGCCAAAATTCTCAGCTTTCCCTCCATTGCCTCCGTCTGGAACAAACTTCGTCAGACCATTAGAACTATATCCAGTTCCCTCAACTTCACAAAAGCATTGAAGGATCTGTTCCTGCCAAAACCCCACCTAACTCTCATCACTACTTCCCACCCCTAACTTCTGTCTGTACTCCCTGATGATTCACATTCTGTGCTCCCCTCTCTTACCCACACCTATCCAGCTTCCTTCATACCCGTCCCTTACTCTGTTCCCTCTCTTTCATATACCTTGAGGTCCTTCTCACTTGCAGCAGTATTCCTTACTTGAGGGATATCCCAACTAGAAGGAGCCCAACATCAGCCAGTATACAAAAGTCTTATGCCACTACAGGGTATGTGATACGTCTGACATACGCACACTGCCACCAGACAGAACGCCAGCTCCGACCATCGGTCATACAGTTTCCAGCAATCTTGACTTCTGCTTTCAGTTAAATGCCCTGTTGGGGAATTTATTTTTCTTGCCGTTTAATTGTTATGTCATCTAGGGATGGCAAGTGCCAGTGTGGAAGACATATTCCAAATAACAGCCATATGCAGTGTCTTTTTTGCCTAGGCCCCAACAGCGACCATAAGTCATGCCATATTTGCTAGTCATTCGTTCCTAAGACCCTTAGAAGTAGGCTTTTGTCACTAGCTTTATGTCTGGAAAACCAACAGCTTAAGTTGTTAGCTAAGCGCATGGTGGGTTCCTCTAGGCCAGAAGCCAAGCCACAAAAGCGTAAGGCCAAGAAACATATGCCTACGCCTTCCACTGCACCTTTCCCATCCAATATATCACCAAAGGTGCTCTTTGAACCAGAGGCACGTATGATTCAGGCATGGAGTCACAGGCCAAACCAACTTCTGAGGTCACCTTAATTTGTGCCGCAAGCACATCTGAAAAGGCGGAACAGACGTCTGATGTGAATGTCAAGGGGGAACCCAGGCTCAAATGCATCGACGAACCTAGGGATTTACTACAAATGGCTGCTACTGGTCCACTCCAGCTTGAAATCTTTGAACTCAAGCATTCATCTGGATCCCCAATGTTACATAAGATAGTCTCTCCAGCAAAGAAAAAAAAAAAAGATGAAGCACGTCTCCACTGCTAAAGAGGCTTCTGCAGATTGGCAGGCCTTCTGTCAGAGTCTTTTTCAGGCCTTCTTGGCTCTTAAGCAGCCCACCTCTCTGCCTGCCCCCAACCCAGCCTCTCAAATTTCCTGAAAAAGGGCTAGGGACCCAGATTTCTTCACATAAATCCTCTTTTGATAAAGAAGAGTCTTTAGGCCACTCTACTCAAATTTCCTCCCCTCAGGAATACATCTTCCCTGAGGAGAAGTCAGCAGGTGAAAATTCTCTCATGGAGGAAGTGTCCTTCGGGGAGACCATCCTGAAAATGCATGAACACTTCAAGTGGGTTCTTCCCAAATCTCAGATGTCCAAAAAATGTATTACCAACTTCTGCAAGTGGACATTCTCTGCTCATCTGCAGTGCCACCAATACATTCAGCCTTTCTGGATGCTTTCCACCATGCATCCCAAAACCCAGAGTCTCAGGCTCCAGCTCCCAAAAAGCTAGACATTTTCTACAAAGTCCCTGAAGACTGTCAATTTCTTTTTAGGTGCCCGGCTCCATACCCAGCAATCATTTCTGTTGCTACTAACGAACCTTCCAGGGTGCTCCCTTCTAATTCCCTACTCCCGTCTTGCAAGAAGAGTTGACCCCTGGAAAGGCTAGGGAAAAAGGCATACACTTCAGCCACTGTGGCTTTCAGAGCCATCAGCTACTTGACGACTAAATACTCCCTGGAACTTGTGTCTCAAGTAACTTCTGTTATCTCAAACCTCCCAGATTCTGAGGAAAAACACGTAGCCCTGAATGTTGTAGGAGCTTCTTCCCAAGTGCAAAGACACTCCATCAAATGCAGCTATGTTGCTGCTGAGGCCTGCACTAGGGCAGCTGTTACCGGCTCAGTACTCAGAAGATTCTCATGTCTTAGGCTTCAACCATTGCAAGATGATTTCAAATCCAAGTTAATTGATACCCCTCTGAAAAATACAGCCTTCTTTAGGCCAGCTGCAGTTTCTCTTTTCAAAACCCTACAAGAAAAGTCTAAGGAACTCAGAGTTAAAGCACCTTTTAGTTTCCCCGGTGCCCAGGATCCATAGGAAGTTTCCCTCCAAGCCTGTCCTTATTCACAGCCTCTCTCAGCACCAACAAAGTAAAGCTTCTAGTGGAGGTAAGAGACCACAGAGGACTAGGGCTCCTCAGGCACCACCCCAACAAAAACAACTCTTTCCGGACAGAGCAGAGAGTATGTGACTATCCTGCAAACATTCCCCATCTCCCTTCTCCTCTCAAATGCTCTCAAGACATGGCAAACCATTACCCAAGACAATTGGATCCTTTCCATAGTCAAAAAGGGATACTTCATGGTTTGGCACTCCACTTCCACTTTTCGGGGCATTCCACAACCTCCCAGAGAACAACTTAATCTCTTCCCAGATCTCCTCTCGAATTTGTGGCAACAGGGCTCCATTCAGAGTTCCTTGCACCTCCAGAGAGAAAAGATTTTATTCAAGAATGTTCTTAGTGCCCAGAAAGGATGGCCCCTGGAGGCCAATCCTAGACTTATCTCAAGACCTCCGTAAAAGTTCCCTCTTTCAGAATGCTAACTCTACAAACCCTTTTACCACTGCTTCTCCCACAGGGATTCATGGCCTCTCTAGACATTAAAGATGCCTTTCTCCACATCCCAATTCACCCCAGATGCAAGAAATGTTTACGTTTTTCTGTGGGTTCATGGAATTTTCAATTCTCTGCATTGTCTTTTGGTCGTTTTACAGCCCCAAGAGTTTTCACAAAATGTTTGACTCCAGTGATTGCTCACTGCAGGCTCCTGGGTATCCAGATTTTTCCATACCTGGATGACCTGCTCTTACAGGCCCTGAATCCAGAACCTACAGGCTACCATTACCCTCCTGGGAAATCTGGGGTTCACAGTAAACTTCAGAAAATCAACCCTCACCCCATCCCAAGACCACATTTGTCTCGGCTGCTGAATCCAAACAGACATGATGAGTGTCTGTCTGCCACCCCAAAAGGCAGAGGGCCTTCAAGCCTTCTTTGTCTGTCCTCCCATTAAACCAGATCATGGCCTGAGAATTCCTCAGGGCACTAGGTGTTATGGCCTCAACCATATCTATGGTACCCCTGGCAAGATTACACGTGAGGAAATTCCGGTGGTTCCTCAGATCTGTCTGGCTCCGGCATTCTCATTCACAAGAATAACTCATTCTCCTCATCCCATGCTTGAAGAGGGAACTTCTCTGGTGGACCCAGCAGGTAAAATTAAACCCAGGACTACCTCTACATCCTCTAGACCCAGTCCAAGAACTTTACACAGATGCATCAGATGTTTGCTGGGCATGTTTACAGTCCAAAGAAGGCAGCCCCTCTCACAGAAAAGGGGACACATCAATATAATGGAGATGCAGACATTGCTCCTAGCCTTACAAACCTTCCATTCCCTCCTTCACTCAAGTGCACTAAAACTGTTTACCAACAACATGACTATACCCTGGTATGTGAACAAGCAAGGGGAAAACAGATGCTACCTCCTGTGTATGCTGGCTCTCCTAGTCTGGGAATTCCTGGCTCAACACAGCATGACAGTCCAGGCCATGTACATTCCTTCCAATAGGAATCTTGTGGCAGACTCTTTAAGCAGGTATTGAACCCAGTCCCACAAATAGATACTTTACAGGGATGTGTTCCTGGAGGTAGTCCACCAATGGGGTACTCCACACATAGATTTATTTGCCTCCCCATGAACAGATAACATCCAAAATTACGTGCCAGAGTCCCAAGTCCTCTGGCTTGGAAAGTGGATGTCCTCTCCTTGTCGTGGAAAGGGATTTTCCTATATGTATTCCTTCCCTTTCCTCTAATAACCAAAATTCCTGCTCAAAATCAGGCAGGATCAACCAAAAGTTTTGCTAGTGACTCCCTTTCGGCTAAGATAACATTGGATGTTCTTTGTCTTTCACTGTTGCAGTCATCACATTTGGGTTATCCCTGCCAGGGTAGCTCTCAGTCAGCCCGAATACCAGAGGCTTAGTTTGTCAGTTAAAGTTCGCGTCAGCTGTTTCTGCTTGTCTGCCTTTATCCCCCTCCTCTGGCATCCAGGTTTGAGGTAAAACAATTCCTTAAAGGCGTCCTCCACATTAGGCCTTCCAGGAAACCTATTCCTCCTTCTTGGGACCTTAATTTTGTTCTATCGAAGTTAACATTGCCCCCTTTTGAACCCGCTGCTACAGCCTCCCTCCAACATTGCTTGTGGAAAACTGTCTAGCTCTGTCTTCTGCTAGAAGGGTGGCAGAACTCCAAGCCCTGGTGGTTGTCACCCCCCCCCCCCCTTCTTGTCCTTTCATAAGGACAGGGCATCACTGAGAATAAACCCTTCCTTTATGCCCAAGGTGGTTAATGAGCTATCCCTTGACCAGTCTATTCATCTACTGACCTTCTTCCCCTCTCCACAAAACCACAGTGAAAGGATTCTGCACTCCCTTGATGTTCACAGACAACTAAGATATTACCTGGACAAGACAAAAACCCTCATAAAATCTGAAAATCTTTTCATTAATTTTCACCCCAGGGCTCTGGGTTATCCTGCATCCAAGCAGGCTCTCTCTTCTTGGATTTCTAAAACTATCTCCTTTTGCCACACTTACCATGGAAAGTATTTTGCTGCACCTGTGAAAGCCCATGCTACCAGAGCAATGGCTTCATTAAAGGCATCCTTCAAAGGATTGGATAACAGTGCCATACTGGAAGCAGCCACCTGGTCTACTGTTCATACCTTTACCAAACATTACATGCTGAATGCGATCTCCAGATCTAGAACCAGTTTTGCCAAAGCCATTTTACATGGCTTCTTAGAGAGTTCCTCTGTTCGTTTCTCTTGAGCTCTGGTATTCTCCGTCAAGTAAAGAATACTGCAGCAAGTGAATAGAGGGACATAGAAAAGTGTAAAATCTTACCATAACCATAGATGTCCTTCTCTTCGCTGCTGCAGTATTGTATCCCTCCCACGTTCCTGTCTGGTCTCTTGTCTTTCCTGGATGTATTAACCACTCATGTGGTCTGGCTTTCCTCCTGGAGCATTTATTTCTGAGCATGGTATATGCGTACGTCTGTTTTGTGGCCTACGTCCGATGTTAAACTTACCACATACCCTGTGGCAAAAGACTTTTGTATACTGGCTGACGTCACCTTCTGGTGGGGATATCTCTCAAGTAAAGAATACTGCAGCAGTGAAGAGAAGGACATCTATAGTTATGGTAAGAAATTACATAACTTTTCTTTCTCTTTCACCCCTTTTCTTACTACCGTCTTAATTTCCTTCTTATTCCATCTTCAGACCACCCTTAGTCAACTGTACACTTGTGGTATTTTTAATTTTGTGTTCCTGTACTCTTGCGCTTGTAGATTGTTTTAATTTTGTATTGTATTTCTGAAATTGTGATTAATCTATACCTGCTATCATGTCTTCTGTACTCATTTAAGTTATTGCTTGCTGAGTAATTTAATTTGTACTGTATTTGATATATTGCACCATATTTGTCATTTTCTGTGCATTTGTGTTAATTCTACTTTACTTGTGCTGCATGAAATTTTTTCTCCCCGAGTCTCCACTGAAACAGGGCTCGTGCTCAGGCAGACATACCGGTTAGCAAATGTCAAAATAAATAAGTAAAAAAGAATAAACAGTATGCTATGCTTAAGTGCTTAAGCAACAGTGTGGGAGTCATTGTTAAGGAATAAAAAAAAAAAAATATTTACTGTGGGACAGGGAAATGTCTTGACTTTGTATTTCCCCTTTAAAATGGACATTTCTTCATTCTGTAACTTTTTAAGAAGTCTGACTATAAACCTTGTTGCTGTCATTTTAAGGATAAATATTTCTATTACCAGAAGCTGCAGAAACGTATCTAAAATCCATATACCTTCCTTCCATGCTTGTCTCTGAGTATGCTTCTTGCAGATGCACACATTATGATGTCATATGCCTAAGCAGGAGGATGGAGTTATCCATTGTACTTCTAATTTGTTTTCTACTGTACACATTTTGATCTTGATTGTAGTATACATAGCTGTAAAACTGACATATTTGATGCCCAGCTAGAATAAACTTTGAAAATGCAGCTAAAATTGGCAGATCACAAATCAGGACAGGTACCAGCAATGCCTCTGTTGTCTAAAAGAGGAGGCCATAAGCTCCCATGCTTCAGTCTAGGCACATGCGAAAGATTAAGACCTTCATCATGACCCTGGATATAGTGCCTCTAGAGGGTGCCCATTACAGGAATGGACAAAGAATTCCTTATGTGTTTGTAGATCATAGACAGATAAAAGGCACTAAGAGATCAAGTAGCTGAATTTTATAAAGGCCCCCTCCTCCTCCTCCTCCTCCAGAGTCTGCCCACATGGTAGCCTTAAAGGAAAACTCCACCCTCTCATACAGTTTAACTCAGACGTTAGGTTTCTTTTCTCCCCTACAATATGGTTCCAACATTGTGTGTGTGTAGCAGAAACCTGCTTCTACTTTTTAAAACGTTTATTTCCTTGTATTGGAGTCAAAGGAAGGGAAAGCCCACCTACTTTTTTAAACTCAACTTCTCACATATTTTGCAGAGAAATTCGTCTTCACCTGCATGACATATCATAGACACAGTTAAATCTGTAGTTTAACCTGTCAGGTACTGCTGTCAACCTTAGATGGGCAATTAATCCTGCTAATGTCAGGAACACGACAGCTGATATAAAAAAGACAGAAAGCTGTGGAACTGTTTTCCACTGTTTTTATTGCAGAGGGGAGGATAACTTAACACTTCCCTTTCATAGCAAAACAAAGCAATTAGATAAGTCAGGGGTTTAAAGGTAATTGTTAACTCTTCTGACAAATTTACATAAGCAGCAACACAATATTGAAATTCTAAGCTTTAAATGTTACTTATAATGGTTTATATGTTAAGATAAATGTAGTATCAGGATTTATGTGACATTTAGAGAAAAGTCAGAAAATAGTTTTCCTTGTAAAGTATCAATGCATTTACCACTGTCAAACACCCCCTCCCCCCCCCCCACACACACACACACACACACACACACACACACACACAGGCCAGAGCTGCAGAAAGAGAGTCCGGTGGCAACCCCTATCAACTAGGTGCACTGATACTGTTCATAAAAATGGCTGTTATGCTTTTTTGTAGCATCCTTCCAGAGGGGGATGCATATCACTGTAAGAGATTCCCACTGACTTTGAGTCAGTCCTTCCATTGTTACAGTGCAACCATAATATGCAGCTGAATTTACTTTAATATACATTTACTATGTGCCCTTGCATTGAAAAGGAAATCAGAATTACTTAACTGTGTTTAAATGTACACACACACACACACACACACACACACACACACACACACTTTATATGCCTACACATATACTGAAACACACACACACATATGCTTTTGTACACATGTACTTTATGCACATATACAGAAATGCACACGTGTGTGTGTAAGTAATATGTGTGCATAGTAATATGTGTGCATACAATTAATTACTTCTAATAAATAACAGTATAGCTAAGCATTATAAATGTATACATTCTAGTAAATGTTGCTCAGTGATTCACTTGGTCATTGTCATACATTGGCTATGTGTTGCACATGCAATCTTGGTCAATGCCTTTGTCAGAATTTTTTTTTCTTTGTATTGCTAAGTGCATTTAATAATTATTATCTTTGCCAAAGTAGCCTATGTTGTGGCTGAAAAGGGCCCTGGGACCAGTTCACTTTCCTGGTTACCAAAGTATAAATAAATAGAAAAAAGGAGGGGGAACATGATATAAATAATTTTAAGTCTGCATCATTCATGAGAGAGAAAAATCCTCCCACTGAAGGCATTGGGAAGTAGCAGACAAAGTTTAGAGTGCTACTACTTCCCACTTTTAAATGTACAGCAAGGATCATTTACTGCAGTGATTAGTTTTCACACCTCAGCATGAGAGTGTGGGGGAGGGTTTGTCAAATCTTTTAGGACTACAAAAGACTCCTCTTAAAAACCTGTTATTCATCTACTTGATTTTTCTGCAAGTAGCTAACTGTTCTGCTTGGGTACTACCCAGACAGAATTTTAATGAGCTTATTTTCAAGGATACTTTATGTGGATTTAGTCTCATGTGCTATAAAACATGAACTCTCCCCAACCTGTGTCAACATCACACTGTGAGTATGCAGAAATTGATTAATTCCTTTCTTTCTTAGAAGTAGTTTCAGAATGAGAAAGGTTAAAAGCCAGAACTAAGTCCCAAGTTAAGCCCAATAAGCCTTTCTGTCTAAAGTAACAGAGGCAGGAGAAGATACATTTTTAACTTTCTACTTCTTTTCAACAGAAAAATCCAAAGAAGTAGACCAACCCATGTCAGGGACATCAGCCCAGAGAACAGAGAAGCATTCTCCACCCCTTTCTCAGGACCGACAGAAGTGGCTCTTCTATACCCACCAAGGGCTCTTAATAGCCATAGAGGACATGTCTACCCTCTGGTCCATGTTGGCAGCAGGGATAATAATAGTAATGAGCAATCCAAGGAAGAAAATTATAAGTGCTCTGAGGCACCAGAAATGGCCACAGTAGGGTCATTCATCTGTGGCTGAAGGAAAGTGTCATTCTGCTGAGAGGCAGAGTTGTTCTGTGGTAAAGTTGAGGAAGAATCATGAAACCCAGGAATCAATGACAGCACAGCAGCTTACCTCTCAAATGTCTGGATTTTGGCAGACTGTCCAGATTTTTTCATTTTAATTTTGGTCTGTTCCTCATAAAATTTGTGTTTTTTTGACAAATCAGTGAGGACTGAAGTTACTAAATAATACTAAATAATGACAGACATTTGAGTTTCAGACTTCATATCCTTCAGAAAAATATATATATATTTTTTGTGTGTGTCTTTTGGCTTATCCTGGTTAGCCCGGTTAGGGGTCGCCACAGCAGAACTCCAGTCCGCTAATGTTTGGTAGTGGATTTTTACGTGCCGAGTTACCAGCCCTGACGCACAACCTTCAACGAAGGCACACCCATTCACGCATGCCTCCACACAGAAGACGCTCTAGCTTCGAATCGAACGTGACAACGTCTTGCTGTGAGGCGACAATGCTACCGCAGCACCACTACTGCGGGTTCAGAAAACTATATAATAGTGTAAAATCTGTCATTCCAGCAACTTTCTAAGCTTATTGTTTGCCCTTATTTTTGAGCCTGACATTTTTTCTGGCTTTGTCCAGATTATTTTTGTGCTGAGAAGTTGAGAGGTATGGACAGCAGTCAGTAAATGTTAAGTATCAAAAAATAGTGTTTGCCCATAAAAAACACTGTAACAAGACAGACTTGCCCAGCCCTTAAAACAATTTATACACTTGTCATTGAAAAAATAGAGTAAACTTAAGAAAAACAAAAGTTTACACTCAAACAGATAAAAGAAACACCTTTTTTTTAAACTAGCAGAAATGTCATGTGACAGTTCAGAAAGATAAATTCCTCAGTTTTTGTCAGGAAAACACAGTTTTAGTCATAAAATTAATAGTGTAAGTTTTTTCCACCCCAAAGTGAAATTATCCTTCCAGCAATGGAAAATGCTGGCCAAGCATCTTTTCTCAAAAACCAGCAAGAAGAGTACTCTTCAGTGGCAGGAAAGTTCAGAAGGGCTTGACAACCAGACACTATTTTTTTTTCCAGCCCTGCTTATGCTGTGACCAATTTGGAAGCTGGTTAGCTCCTGTATCTGAGGCTACTGCAGCAGTGACCTTTTATACATCATGCATAAGCCTGCCTGCAGAACATTTTATACTCCAGCTGTACAGTATCCAAATAGAGAAACAGAAACAAGGGCACACAAGCGCACGTGCACACACACACACACACACACACACACACACACACACACACACACACACACACACACACACACACGCACAGATATGCCCTGCAGCTACAGTCAATTTACAAAGGTACTTCTGAGCTGAATTCAACTCTAATATCAGATAATATTTCTTTCTACGAAATCAAGATACTCTCTGTTTTTTTGTTTTCTTTGACCATATTTATACAAGTCCAAGTCTCAGTGCCTCACATCCACACACTGAGACCAGCATTCTCCTACCTCCAAGCCTTTCTGTGGTGTTGCTGGTACTGGTCATCGATCTCAAGGGCATCCTTGGAGCCTGGCTGTCTCTGCTGCTATCCATTTTATATATATATATATATATATATATATATATATATATATATATATATATATATATACATACATACATATACACACACACAACTTTTCCCTTTCCTCACACTCACTGATTGTGTATGAGGACAAATCCCCTCATTGGACCATGCCTCCCCTTAGGAAGCATCACCAGTGAATCCTACCTCCAGGATGGGAACGTCCATCCCTCCCTGCAACTCCATCAGTCACCCAAGCTAATATTCAAATCATCTGGGCTGTAGTTCGCACTTTATCCTCCTATGCCAATGGAACAGCTTTATTCAAGATATTTCTGAAACATTTTCGTGAGAGGACTCCTCAATAATACTTCTCTCATTTTGTTCTTTAAGACCCTAATATATTTTTGGTGAAAGTAGACAACAAACTCTGTACCATGTGTATGTGTATCAGAATATGTGAAATATATGCATTTTGACATAGGTTCATAGGTTCATACTAGGCTATCTGCCCTAGGGCATTTATAAGCCTAGCCAGAATGTGTTTGGCTTTCGCCACCCATTTTAAATTTATTTTGCTATGCCCTTTTTCGAGGTTAGTATACTGTGCCTCTGTCTAACAGTGACACAGAAGTGATACCAGGGTAAACCTCGATCTCCCATCCACTCATCAAGATTCCTCTTGAAGAGAGTCAATGAGGGACTCTGCCTAACCTGGACTGGGATTTTATTCCAGAGTGAAGGGAGCCTCTGGGTTATGAATCTGTCCCTCCAGCATGTCCTATTTATTTCAGTGCTGAGGTTCAAGTCCCTCGGCGTAGCTCGATGGAATTTGGATTTTCTGAGGTGCAGCATGTCCATTAATTCCGGGTTGGACATGGCTTTATCGTCAGGCACAGATCGCTTCTGAACAGGCGGTATGCCACTGAGTAGAGCTGGAGTTTCTTTACCCGGGCAGCATATGGCATCTGTTTGAGCCCTTTGATCCTCTTGGTGAGGTACTTTTGGGGTCTTTCCAGTTGCTGCAGGTGTCTGGTAAGGTACATCCCAAAGGGCATTGTACTCAATTATGGGCCTGATGAGGGATGAGTAAAGAGGCACGATGACCTCCCTGATCTAGATGTGAATCCCTTCATGATTAGGTGGGCTATATAAAATGTTTTCTAACCACTTTGGCCACGTGGTTGTCAAATGAGAGATTGCTATCAACTTGGGTCCCCAGGTCCCTAATTACTTCTTCTGTACTTAATGGATTACCACCTATGTGGTAATTTGTGGGCACTGTTTTTGCCAAAGGGATGACTATACACTTTTTGGCATTTAGCTTGAGGCCATGGCTCTGGCACCAGTTGTCTGTTTCTATGAGGCCCTTTTGGAGGATGCTTGTGTCGGCTGGAGAGTCGATTATGGCGCCCAGTTTGCAGTCATCTGCGAACTTGGTCAGCCACAGTCCTTCCATGTTGGACTGTACCTCCGAGAAATATATACCGAACAAGAGAGGTCCCAGGACTGAGCCTTGTGGGACACCACTTGTAACTGGTTTGGAGTCTGACATGGCTCCAGCAATTCTAACCATATGGGTTCTGTCCTTGAGCCAGTTTGCAATCCATCTAGTGACATAGGGGTTTATATTTAAGCTGGTAAGCTTATCTATAATGCCCGATTGGGGTATTGTATTGAAGGCTTTTGCGAGGTCCAGGTAGGCTGTGTGGACCACCTTCCCCTTGTCAATGGCCTTGGTGACTGTTTCAAAGAAATCAACCAGGTTTAAGAGGCAGGATCTGCCCTTAACAAAGCCGAACTGGGTAGGATCCAGTGTCTGTAGGTCCCCAATATCTTTATTTATGAGGTCCATGATGATCCTTTCCATAGCTTTGCAGACCAAGCTAGTCAGGCTTATGGGGCGATAGTTTCCAGGATCCGTTGAGGCACCACCTTTATGGAGAGGGACCACTGTTGCGTACGCCACTCTTTGGGCACATATCCTGTAGTAAGGCTGAGATTGAACAGTAGTTTTATGTTTGGGTTTAGCTCTTCTTGGAGTTCATGTAGGACGCAGCCCGGGAATCCGTCTGGTCCCATTGATGCTGTGTTTTTTGCTTTGGAGAGGGCGGCTCATACCAGGGGGGCAGCACTCTGCTGGGATAGATATTTGCCCTTTTGGTGGGGAGGGGGGGGGACATAGCATATAAAATTACAGAGAATATTACATTTTTGTAGCATATCATCAAATTCTATAATGAGGTTTTGAAATTCAGTCATGGCAGCATTGGCTCTCATGAAGGCTCTCTAGGCCCATTGAGATAAATGATTACAGCTGATAGTCCATACAAGAACAGCAAAAATGGTGAAATCCAAAACAAACCTGTCTGGTGCTCCTCCAACATAACTAAACTTTACATTAAAAGAATAAAATCTCTGTAAATAATACAGCAGATCCAAAAATGTAATATCAAGGATAGGATCATAAATATTACGAAAACCATAGGCCAGCACTGTGACATAGTGGGAGAAAGCCCTAATTCCAGCCCAGGTGACTTGGGTCCTATTAGCAGCATGGGTACTTGTGTTAATGGCAGACAGGGATAGATGTGCCCGTCCCCTGGGTGGGGCTATTCGTGTAGGGGAGGCATGGTCCATAAAATGGAGTAGCCACTAGATGTGACAGAGGAACCTCTGAAGAGGGGAGAGATATCAAGGATTAACTCCTAAATTAAAACATATACTGGAGGAAATGGTCAATGGCACTATCCCCCGGGATATCGGTTGGCTGTGTGGCAGCCCCATGCTTAGAATGGAGTTAGTCCGGGGGCAGTAAAAGAGGCTGGTAGACCCAGTAATGGGCAGGAGCACTGAAGTAGCCAGAAAAAATGATGCTGAAGTGGGGGAAGAAATACTAGTAAAAACCTGAATTAACACTTCTAAATTTACTAAAGCAGCCAATGAACATAGGTTAGCAAATGAAGCGAATCTGTCTTTGGTTATGTTAAGAAGTTAAGGTAAAACCGTTTTAAATCTACTAAAGTAGCTCATGAACACATTATTAACTGAAATTAAGAGAAATTACAAATCCTTCTTTAGTTTTAAGAAACTAAGGAATAACATCCACCATTGCTCTGAACTTATTCAAAGTGGCACCACCTATTCAGACCTAAAACACATTGCCAATATACTAGCAAACAAATTCAGCGCTAGTTTTACCCAGAGACTTCTTACCGAAGTATACATGTCTACATCCGCTGACTGATGCCAAAGGGAAAAGTCAGGTAAGAGAAAGTGATAGAGTAATGATGGTGATGGCCACCTGCACACCTCTTCCCTGTGGCTGACACATGCACCTCAGAAGCAGTACATCTTAGTGACACCATCTGTGTTGGCGACTTCTATGTAACTTGGAAGGGCTAGCATTCATAGGATGTTCACTACTAAACACAGGGGATGCTGGAGGTCCATCTTATTCCCCCACTTTCTGAATTGTGGAAGATTTGTGTGGTCTCCATTGTTAGCATTGCTGACAGTGACATTTTGTTAATGGATTGTGCATTTGAGCATGGTGTCAAAATAATGGGCTAAAGGTGACCCACTGACATCTAGTGTGTTTTGACCTGTGGTGCTGAAGTCCATGCCAGTGGGACCTTTGAATGCATACAGACTACATGCCTGTGACAGTGCTGGATCATAGGTTTCACTCTCACCACCACGTTACATAGTTTGTTACATGTCGATTATGTGCATAGCCTATGTGAATAAACACACCTTGCAGAGCAGGTTATCACAGATGCATCCTTGATGGCATTTGAGAACGTACATGAATATGCTCTCGTCTGACTGAACCGTTCACACTACTAGGCCACACAGTAAAGGACACCTAGATGAATGGTGACCAGTTTGCCTATGCATTAAACTGGCCATACTCCTCAGCAGCTGTTTCTGTATACCTGTACACCCTAATAACGCCATCAGCAGTTTTATATGCCTGCACTCCCTATGCTTACTGGCAACACAGTTTACATACACCTGTACTCCCTAATCAGTAAGAAGTATGAAAATCTAATGTCTGACAATGTTGACCGACGGACTGATTTTTCTGGTATATCATTAAAGATTACAGTGATTTTACAAGGGAGGGGAAAAAATATGAAGCAGTAACAGAAACATTCTTCAAATCAGAGACAGTTGAGAGGAGTGGTAACAGTCTGTGAGATCACTGCCAGGTGGCAGCAAATGGAGTAGGGTCTGTATTAGAATCTTGAAGATTTAATGATGTTCATCGTGTTTCACTGTTGCAGTCATTACAGTTGGGTTATCCTGCTGGCAGGCTGCCCGCAGTTTGCCTGAATTCCAAAGTCTAGGTCCAGCGTCGGCTGCTGTCGCCTCCTCCCTGATGTCAGTGCGCCAGGGGTACAAAAGATGCAGCCAACACCATTTTCTTCAGTCTTTCTTGCCGCGCGGTGCCCAAAGCAAAAGCAGTTCACAAGTGCCGGTCGGCCGACTCCTGAGATTTTCAAGTTTGAATTTCAGATCCGAAGTCTTCATTAAAAACCAAGTACCCCGTTGGGGAAACTTTTTTCTTGCTCCAGACCGATGTCAGAAAAAATTAATAATTGTATTTCTTGTGGGAAGCAAATACCTCATAAGGATTTTCATTCTTACTGCATTCCTTGCTTAGGCCCTGAACATGACGTTGCTAGTTGTCGGTTTTGTGCTAGATTTAACCAACGCACTATTAAGCGTCGGTGCAATTTTGCATTTCATTACTTTGGCAAAAGATTTAATTATATAATGCCATCGGAACAGCCGACTACCGGAGTTTACAAAAAACGCAAAATGCAAAGAAAAAGAAAATGACAGGCATCCGAGGTCCAAAACCGACAACGAGGCTTCTTCTAGGCCAGTCGCCGGTTCTCAGTGAGGTGCTTTCGCAGCCCCTGATGACCACTACTTTAGAGCCGCAGGCTGATACCGACTCCCAAGTGGAGTCAACCAGGCCTACAGAAACTCAAGGTATTGGACCTTCGGAAACCATTCCCTCAGATGGATCTGGAGCCGCCGAGCAGGCATCGGCTTCTGAGGGCGTTTTCAGGCCTACACAATTATATGTTAAAATGACTTCAGCTTCAAAGGCAAAGACTAAAGCAGCCTTAAAGACAAAGAAACAAGTACAACAGCCCCATGGACAGGCCTCCATGCCTAAAAAACAGATGCTCAAAATGGCCGAAGACCTGATTACTTTGATCAGGGGTTCTCATCCCCCTCCTGACAAGAGGCCTAGGCAAGAGTTCGAATATGACTCTTCAGATCAGGTTTCCATTTCATCTGATTCCTCTTCTGATCAGGAATACTCTCTTCCTCCTTATGAGGATGCTGATGCTGAAGAATCTATCCCCTCAGCTTCTCTTCCTGAGGATTATTCTTTTGGGGAAACACTGCATACCATGAGGGAGCATTTCCACTGGGAGAGCCAAGATTATTCAGAATCTAAGAAAAGGCTCAGAGACTTTCTTTTACTGCCTCAGCACAGGTCCCTTGCTATTCCACCTGTGCTAGACATTGTAGATTATATATTTTCAGAGTCCAGTCTGACTCCTGACTCCTTACCCCCAGCTCCTGTTAAGCCAGACAGATACTACAGGTTCCAGACTCCCACAAATTTCTTTTTAAAAACCCTGCTGCTGATCCAGAAACTATCTCTCAGGGTCCCAAGGGGGTCAAGGCTTCCACTGCAAAAAACCCTACCCCCTCTGACAGAGATTCCGGGGCACTGGACAGATGGGGAAAAAAGATTTACACTTCTGCTACCTTGGCTATAAGGGCTTTAAATTGTCAGTTTCATATGCTTAAATATCAGCAATACATTATGTCACAGCTTAAACAGAAAATGTTGACAAATTTTGAATGTGCAGAAAATAAAGTAATGCAGGATTTATTGCATGCAGCTGAACAAGTTGGAAATCATACTTTCCACTGTGGTTTTGATTCTTTGGCGGCATCCTGCAGAGCCGCTGTTACGGGTTCTGTCATTAGGAGGCCAGGAGGCATGCTTGGTTAAAGGAACAGAATCTGCCTGATCATGTTAAAGCAAAATTATTAGATGCTCCATTACTGCATGATACCTTGTTTGGTGTTAAAGCAGAAGACGTGTTGAAGAAAATGGAGGACAAAGCCAAATCTATGCAAACAGTCAAGGTTTTCTTACAGGTACAGCCTCCAAGATTTAGCAGACACTGGCCTACAAAGAATTGGTCCTTTCCAGTGTCAGACAGGCCACAAAGAGACAGATACAGACGCCCTGGAGGCAGATCCCAGCCCCAAGGCTCATACAGGTCTAAACAATGAGGTGCTTCTACCTCCAAAAGCGGAGAAGACAAGTCACAGCCATACAGAAAGCAGTCCCAAGGACTTCCCCCTGCCAGCGCCAAGCACTTATCTTCTGGCAGCTCTTTTAGGGGGGAAAACTAGCACTTTTTTCTCAAAACTGGCACCTAATCACCCAGGACAAATGGGTCCTGAACATAGTGTCACAAGGTTACAGGTTCCACTTTCACACCCTACCAAGGGCAAACGGTATGCCAGACCTGCCAAAAAATCAATGTGCAGAGGCACAAAAGCAAGTTTCATCCCTCGTAGACATGAGGGCCATTCAGCAAATACCACGGCAAGAGCAAGGACAAGGATTTTACTCAAGACTTTAATTGGTGCCCAGAAAGGACAAAGCCTGGAGGCCATTACTGGACCTATCTATTCTAAACGCATACCTGGATATTCCAAAATTCAAAATGTTGACTCTGCAGCAGCTTCTGCCCATGCTGGGCAAGAAGGCTTGGCTTTTAAATTTAGACCTAAAAGAGGCATACTTGCGTGTCCCAATCAGGCAATCATGCAGAAGATACCTGAGATTCACAGCTGGCTCAATGCACTACCAATTCTCTGCACTGCCCTTTGGCTTATCTACTGTGCCCAGGGTCTTCACAAAATGCCTGGCACCAGTAATTGCATTTTGCAGACAAAGAGGAATACAAATATATCCTTACTTGGACGACTGCCTTATTCAAGCGGAGAACAAGGACATACTACTACAGCATCTGGCGTTTGTAAAAAGATTATTAACATGCCTAGGGTACACAGTAAACGAAAAGAAATCAAAACTTGTACCCTCTCAAGAGATAATATTCCCGGGTGCAAGCTTAAATACAACTGCCCGGATGGCTTATCTCACGCCAGACAAACAAAGGCAACTGACTCATTACTTTCAGATGATGGCAACAAAGATCCATCTACCTGCAAGAAAAATTCTGCAGGCTTTGGGCTTCATGGCATCCTGCATCCTGCTAATTCCATATGCCAGACTGCATATGAGGAAGCTACAATGGTATCTAAAAAGTGTTAGGACTCAACATTGCCACAGCCTGGAAGCAATAATTACACTCATTCCCTGTCTGCAACAGGAGTTTCGATGGTGGACAAAGGCCTGTCACCACAACAAGGGGCAGCCATTCACCATACCCCCAGCCAGGCAGACATTGACAACAGATGCATCAGATTTTGCCTGGGGGGTCCACATGGCAGGAAGATGTATTCAGGGCTCATGGTCCACAATCCAAATGCATCTACATATCAATCAAAAAGAGATGTTAGCTGTTCAAAATGCCCTGACAGCCTTCAAGGATCTACTTCATCCAGGTCAACTACTGATAAAGACGGACAATACTACAGTCATGTGGTACATAAGCAGGGAGGCACACATTCCTACCCCCTTTGCAGACTAGCCATGACTTTGTGGGACACAGCATTAACTTACCAAGTACATCTGCAAGCACAGTTCCTGCCAGGAAAGATAAATACTCTGGCAGATGAACTAAGCAGAAACCTCATGGATCCCCACAAGTGGAAATTGGATCCACAAGTCTTCAACATGATAACAAGGAATTGGGGATGCCCGGACATAGATCTATTTGCCTCCCCTCACAACTGCCAACTACAGAGATTCTGCACAAGGATTTATCACAAGCAAGCATGGAAAGTGGATGCTCTATCTTTCAGCTGGAAAAACTTAACAGTATATGCCTTTCCCCCACTGCCTCTCCTCCCCAAGGTACTCCTAAAGGTCAGACAAGAGAAGCCAAAAATGATACTGATTGCCCCAGACTGGCCACGCCAGCACTGGTACCCAGTCCTAAGAAACTTGACTCAATGCCCAGCATGGACATTACCTCAAATTCCTCACTTACTGACCCAACAAAACAATCAGATCCTGCACAGCCAACTCAGGACCTTAAATCTGGCAGTATGGCGGATAATGTAGCTTTTCAAAACACACCTCTCTCTAAAGCGGTGATGGATGTTATCTTGGAGGCCAGGAGGCCCAGCACCAGAAAATCTTATGCAGAAAAATGGAAGAAATTCTGTGCTTGGAACCAGGCACAAGGAATTGACATGATTGTACCAAATATCCCTCAGATTTTGCAATACTTAACTGAGATGCTGGACAAAGGCCTATCTTTTTCATCAATTAAGATTCATGCCTCTGCCATTTCACCTCATTACAATACAGAGCCACCTATTTTTCCTCATCCTTTGTTAAGGCAGTACCTCAGAGGAGCCAAAAACTTACGGCCTCCAAGGAGATCACCAACACCTGCATGGGACCTCAATTATGTCTTGGAAAAACTCACTCTGCCTCCTTTTGAGCCAGCCGCTATAGCTGATATAAAATTTTTATCATGGAAAACAGCTCTGCTCCTAGCAAATAACCTCTGCAAGACAAGTCACAGAGCTACAGG
Source organism: Protopterus annectens (assembly GCF_019279795.1). Classification (NCBI taxonomy): domain Eukaryota; kingdom Metazoa; phylum Chordata; order Ceratodontiformes; family Protopteridae; genus Protopterus; species Protopterus annectens. The sequence continues at coordinate 248,710,197 of NC_056746.1, read as the reverse complement.
CACTCATAGCTGTGGAAACTTATCATTTTCCATCCAGATAGGGTTTCTCTAAGGACAAACCCCACATTTATGCCGAAGGTAGTGTCCAGTGTGGCCCTCAACCAAACTATTCATTTGCCTACCTTTTATCCAAACCCACAGAATAAGGGTGAGAAACTTCTGCATTCTTTGGACATACACAGACAGCTGCGCTTCTACTTGGACAGAACCAAAGCTTTCAGAAAGACTGAGTAATTACTGGTAGCATATGCTGCAGGGTCACAAGGAAAGGCTATCTCAAAGCAGACTGTTTCAAAGTGGATAGGTCACTGCATTCGTTTTTGCTATTCTCAACATGGCAAATCAGTGCCTAAGGGCATTAGGCCACATTCAACCAGAGCAGCAGCCACTTCAGCAGCCTTCCTCGGAGGAGTGCCAACCAAAGACATTTTAGAGGCTGCAACCTGGAGTTCAGTGCACACTTTTACAAAGCACTACCACTTACCACTCTACTCCAAATCCAGGGCAGGCTTTGCCACTGCAGTTCTGCAGGGCCTCATAGCCACTCCTAATTCCATTTAGTTCCAGCCTCCCAACCTTAGCTTTGGGATTCAACCCAATTGTAATGACTGAACAGTGAAACACGATGAACATAGTACAGTTGTGTACCTACTATAAATGTAGATGTTCGAGTGTATTCACTGTTGCAGTCCAGGTTACCCACCCACCACCCCCTTTATCTTTGCTGGACCTTATCTGTACTTCTCTGTTCTATACAACCTGTGTGGTGTATTTGCTTGTAGATGAAGGAAACTTGTTACTTGTGCATGCATGCTTTATTGGCATATTTTTAGCCTACCCTTTTGGGGGCACCTGACATCTGGGGCAAGAAAAACTGAAGAAAATGGCGTCGGCTGCATCTTTTATACCCCTGGTGCACTGCCGTCCGGGAGGAGGCGACAGCAGCCGACGCCAGACCTAGACTTTGGAATTTAGGCCGACTGTGGGTTGCCTGCCAGCTGGATAATCCAATTGTAGTGACTGCAACAGTGAATACACTCAAACATCTACATTTATGGTAGGTACACAACTGTACTTTTCGAATCACTAAAGATCGAACTTTAGTGAACAAAACAGTAAATCATTGAAATTCTAATAAAGGCTGTAAAAAAAACAGGTTTTATGCAGGGAGGCAACCCCCCCCACACCCCCCCGCTACTTAAATATACCAACTCCGCGCTCACACTTTAATGGAGTATGGTGTGGAAAGGGTAGATTTCCCTTTTCTGCACTGTAGCGCTATCTCAGAGTTGGTATATTTAAGTAGCGGGGGGTGCAGGGGGGACTTGCTCCCCTGCCTACACTCGTCATTTTTTAAAAAATTTTTTATAGAGTTTAGATTGTTTAATGGCTCAATGCATAAAGTTTGATGTTTATGCATTCGATCCATTAAACATTCGAGATTATAATATTAGACCCAATGGAGTACACAGTACTTTGTCCTGCAGATGTGTCCACTGCTCATATATGGTTACCTACCAGGAGTTAAAAAAAAAAAAAAAACTACCTCATACTCTCAATGATAACCAATGCTGCTCTTTTGTCATCAGCCAGTACACTTGCACTCACCATACTTGGCAGCGTTTTACAAACTCCTGAGCTCCATATACTCACCAGCAGCAGTTTATGTACTCTTGTACACCTTATACTCATCCTCTGCTGTTTGTATAAACCTGCACACCCTGCACTCATCAGCAGCATTTTAGGTACTCCTGTACTTCCTATAATCAGTCAACATTTTTTGTGCACCTGTATACTCTTTACTCATCATCAGGTGATTAAGCGATTTTGTGTACAAACATTTTTTGTGCACCTGTATACTCTTTACTCATCATCAGGTGATTAAGCGATTTTGTGTACCCTGTACCATATATTTTGTAGAAAACATAAAACTGGAAATAATCCTATCCTCAAAATTTCAGATATAGGTTTTACATAGAATAAATTTTAATTACCTGCCAGATTTCTACATCATAACCTAATAATATGCTAATAAAATATTTGTTTCATGTGTTCTTAATAAGCTTACAGTCAAAGAGACCATTAAAAAGCTCAGCCACATTACCCAGTACTGCTGATCTCTTGTCAGATTCAAAGCTACCACTGTTAAAATAGCCTTCTCTAAATTGACCCCAGCAATATGGAATTACCAGAATCTGAAACCAGACAAGAAGGCACACTATAGAGTTTCAAAAATATACTGAACAAGAGCTTGTTCAAAGAAGCGTCATATTCCTGATGCAAAAAAAGGGTAGTTTAAGCATATATCACATTAAGCAGGCGAGAAACTTAATCGGGGGAGTCAGCGATCATGTTAAATCAAGTCTGTCCTACACCTCTGTTCAACTCATGCTATAATATCTAAGTAAAACTTTTACTATTCTGTCTCTGTAGTAGACATGAGTGAAATGGGGAGCAAGCCCCACACCCTGCTGCAACCCTTGCTTCATATGACATCCACCATGGTTGTACAGCCTTAAAGTTTGGAATGTTTGTTGAAATGTATGACAGTCAGTTACTACAGACTGTATGAATACAGATGCAACGGTGCTAATACTGACTTTGGGAGCCCATTCATTTAGGATGCAGAAGACGTCTGATACATGTCTTGGACTCTGTCAGTGCATATGTTTGGGTACAATGCAGGTATGGGGTCTGAATGGAGAGATGATAAATCAGCAAGTAAAGGACAGTAGTATTGCTGGAAATTAATTCATCCTCAAGTCTTGGTGAGTACCTTCACAAGGTGGACCCTGTTTTTCACAAAATCAAGATGACACTGATATATGCAGACTGTATTTTTTTATAGCATATATCATGGACAGTAGCAGGTTAAAAAATAAAAAAGATGGCTGGGTGCACAAGACCCAGGATAAAAAAGTGCTCAATCCTGGTAGACACACTGTTGCCAGGACTGGACAAAATGACAGTGCAGAATTGTCAAAATATGGAAACTTTCCTATAGTGGGGCGAGGATAGCCCCCTTTTGTAGAAAGAAGTAGCAGTCCAGAAAAATCACAAAAACTGATATTCCAGAAATGAGCCATACCAGTGATAACGTGGACTATTGATAAGAAAGAAATTATGTATTGTCACTTTTATGCAAGAATCCCATAATTTCTGGAGAGAAATTAGAGGAAAGAAAACTGCTTCCACAAGAAGAACTGTCAGAAGTTTCAAATACAAATTTGTGTTTATTAATACAACAGATCCATGAAAAACACTATATAGACAAAACCTTGGGCCATTTGGAAAAAGTAGCGACTGAGGAAGTGTGAAAATATAAAGAGCAAAATCTAGAGACTTTTGAAAGGCATAAAAAAGAAATATGGACATGGGAAAGAACCAGGGCTCTGATATGGTGCAATATTTATGCATAGGACAAAGCCAAAATAATCAAAACAAAAAGGCAGCCCCAAAGAAATTTGAAGAGAAATACAGGCAAAGCATCCAGATAGGTAAAATTTTACAATATAAAATTAAGTTCAAAAACGGATAACACAGAACAGAAGATTAGTCAAGCAGAAGTTAAAAAACAGAAACTCAAGTTGTGGAATACTAGCAAAGTAAAGGATTTAGTGAAGAAATTCTAACACAGGTTACATCACAACAGGTCCCCAGGGTAAGGAGAAACAGGAGGGAAAAGAGATTTAATATGTTGCAGGATTTATGCAAAGGAGAAAGCTAACCTAATCAATACAAAAAGAGCAGCACCAAAGATATGTGAAAATAAATGCAGGCAAAGGCATCAGAACATGGAAAATTTTACAACGCAAAAAATAAGAAAACAAAGAGGAAAAGTAGAAAAGAGGTTTAATAATGAAGTTAAAGAAACAGAGGTTATGGATTACCTGCAAAGTGAAAGATTTAATGTATAAAATGTAATTCAGATAACATCACAGCAGGATAGAGCAATGGGAACCCAAATTAAGGAGAAACCAGTGGAGCTGCAAGTATCTGATCAGTTGTCATATGAAGATACTTTGGAGCCTTTCATGGGAAACCAGTACAAACACTCAGTTGGAGATGGACAGCAAGGGATGGAACAGGAAACTATGGCAACTCTGACACAGTCAATGTTGTGGAGAGATGGGCCAGTGAGTTCCCATAAGAAAGAGCTATGGACGACACAGGATGAAACTGCAGAGAACGTCACAGGAAGATGTTCTGGAACTTTCTATAGAATGCCCGCATGAAATGGAGAACAAAGCGTGTGCCCTCAATTTGGAAGAAAATGATCTATGAGAGGGGGTTGGGAGGGTGGCCTAATGGTTAAGGTGTTTGCCTTACAAACACAAGGTGCAGGGTTTGAGTCTCAAGGGATAATTGGCTAAGCTTAAAATGGCTCGCAAGGGCAGTTAGCTTAGTACTAATCTATGAATCTATGAATAAGAGTTGCTTGATTTAATAGAGATGGACGGACGTGTTAAAATCAATGAAAGAAATAAACCCCAAAATTAGAAGTTTGGTAAAACAAATTAACACAGAAATTAGGATTCTCCATAGAGATTCATGTAATGTAACAAAAGTAAATAAGATGTATTACTGTACAGCTAAATTACTAATAGATAGTCTTACCACAAGAACACACGGCAATAAGGGAAAGGAAGGGGAAAATTGAATGCCATCATGGAGAAAACTATAAAGCAGTTAAGAGAATAAGTGTCACTGTTAGAGTATAGAAGAGGGAACAGATCAACAAAAATACTCAGACATGATAAAAACAACGTGGTATTGTAGTAGATCAGGATCTTTTGTGCACTATCGCGGATAGTAAGCAAAATATCAGCACAGTGAAAAAAAACGTAGAAGATATGTATAGATATAAAGGAAAAATACAAAATAAGCAGTTTATTGATGACCCAAAACATTTTATAGAAACTTGGGAAACAAGGCAAAAGGAATTGAAACACCACCAAAAAAAGAACAACTAGATACATTTTGGAGAAATATCTATGAAGGTCTTGTGGAAAATAAAGATGCTAAATGGATAGAAGTAAAAGAAAGAATAAGAAGTTCAAATGTACAGGATATGAAATGGGATGAAGTAACAGTCATGGAGACTGAAACAAAGTTAAGAAAAGCTACTAATTGGCAAGCCCTAGGCCCAGATGCATTACCTAACTTCTGGGTAAAACTATTAACTTCTTTGCATGAAGAGTTAGCCATGAGTAAGAACTGTTTATGTGCAGGCCCAGCACAGACACCACCCTGGTTAACAACAGGAAAAACAATGCTGCTGCTTAAGAGCAAACCTGCAAGCTATCCCAAAAAACTATAGACCAATAACTTGCCTTCCGACGACATATAAACTGTGCACTGGAATTGATGCCAACAGTTTATAGTCATTTGGAAGAAAACTCAGTCATGGCAGTAGAAGAAAAGAATAATAAAAGAATAATAAGAGAAAGTCATATGGAACAAAGGATGATTTGTTAAAGTCATAACGGAGAACTGTAAAAGGGGGAGGAAGCTAAGAATAGCATGGCTAGATTACAAAAAGCATTTGACAGTATTCCACATTCATCGATAAGAGTGCTTAAAATGTGTAAGATACACACCCTACACTGATTGATTACATTACGGTTACCATGAAGCAATGGTAAACCATTCTGCAGTTAAGTCATAATAAAGGACAAATTATTATTGCAGGGATACAGATTCAAAGGGGGATATTCCAGGGTGACTCTCTGTCACCACTACTGTTTTGTCTTGCCCTTAACCCATTAACCTGTCTATTTGGCTCCCAGAAAACAACAAAGTGTAAAGACATTTCATCTTTTTTTGTAGATGATTTAAAATTGTCTAGTTCATCAGATGAGGAACTGAAAGCACAATTGCAGGAGGTCAAACCTTTTTCAAATGATATAACAATATTATTTGGCCTTAATAAATATGAAAAAACAACCTTTAAAGCAGAAAAACTGCAGCATCAAGAAAAATTTAGTTTGGGACAAGAATGTGATATAAAAGAACTTGTGCAGGAAGAAATGTATAAATATTTGGGAATTGATGAAAGATCAACAATAAAACATGAACAAATGTGAATAAAACTTAGGAATATTTTAGAAGACTTCATTTAATATTGGAAACAGCATTGCCATCTAGAAGGAAAGTTCAAACTATAAACCAATTTGCTCTACCTGTCCTAATGTACAGTTTTGGAGTGATTGACTGGCCGTAAAAGATATTTAATCGGTTATACTGGAAAATCAGAAGGATGCTTTATGCTTATCAAATGATTTATAAAAATCAGTATATGCCAAGACCATATAAAAGCTTGTAAACCCAGATACTGGCAAAAAAAAAAAAATTTTAAGTTTTTGACTATATACCTCAATGACTGTGTCTACTCTACTGTCTTAACTTCTAACCTATTATGTATTAAAATCATTTGTATGTTCTATATTTTGTTCTCTCATGTTCAGCATTCTATTGTACTGTGGAGCTTTTCTCCCCGGGCCTCCGCTGAAAATGGACATGTGTCCAGTCGGACTTTCCCGGTAAACAAATGTAAATAAATAAAATAAATATATTCCCTGTTCTGAAGGAGGTATGGGCCTCCTTAAAATTTATTACATGTATTGATCTGCAATTGTAGGACTGCACGCATATCTGCAGACCCCACAAGACCCACATGTAATGAAAGTTTTAAAACATGAGGAGAACAAGTTTAAGATGACATCCCTGCTTAGTTTAGCAGAAGCATATAGACGTCAAGCAGGAATGGAAATCAAACCAGAAGTAGATTAAAATCAGGCAGCAACTGAATGTGCCAAAAAAAACAAAAGAAAGAATATAAAGTGAAGGATCAGATGAGAAGGCAAGAAATGTGGAAAATGTATAAATAGAACTGCAAATATAGAAAACTCTTGGACAACCGCATGTTGATCAGGATCAAATGCAGTAATGGTTAAGGAAAGGTGAATTTAAACCAAAAGACAAAAGGTTAATATTGGAGGCCCAGGATAGTGGACTAAGTACAAGCTGGTTTACAAAGTCCATTAAACTTGGTAGAAGCAGACAAGTATAGATTTTGTAAAACTGAATTGGAAATAGTCGCACATCTTGTTGCAGGTTGTGAAATACTAATGGCAGAAGGACTGTATACTGAAAGGCAAAATAATCTGGCAAGACTGTTGCATTGGGGATTGTGCAAACACTGTGGTATTAAAGTGCCTGAAAAACACTGGAAACATGAGGCACAAAGCATTATAGAAAATGAAGTTTATATCACATGGCATCACCCATTACCAACGGTTCAAAAAACAGTCTCGAGAAAAACAGCTGTAGTAGTCCATGAAAAGAAGACAAACGTAGCATTGAGCAAAGAAATTTGTACACCCAGTCACTACAGTGTTTTACGCAGAGAGACAAAGTCATAAAATACCAGGATTTGCAGGCAGAAATGAGGGCAATGTGGAAGAAGGATACCCAGATAGTTCCAGTAGTAGTAGCAGCAATGTGTCTTATAGAAAAAGAATTGACAGTCGTACTTAGATGTGGTACTGATGCATGTAACTCCATATGAATTGCAGGAGGCATTACTGAACACACTGCAGGTCCTGCGAAGAGCACTTCTGGCTAACATCAAAGACTGAAACAACACTAATTTCATGAACTTTAATCATACCTTTCCCGTCATGGTATTAGAAGCCCAAAAGACTTGGAGAAATTAAAAAAAAAAACAGGTAAATATAGAAACCCTCCTACAGGCTTATCTCTGTGCATGAAGTAGGTATTGATGTCCCAGTGGAACCTTACCCACTGTTATTTTAAGGTTATGGAATCTGGCTGGGTATGTTCATGCCCAAACACCTCAAGCCACTTACCCATCTCTTTGTGATATCTGCTGTAGCAGTGCCACCCCCTCATCAAAAGTGCTTCAAGTTCCCCTCTTCTTTTTCCCCAGCCTCCTAACATTTCAAAAGCATAATGTTTCATAGCCTTTAACCATTTCATCTTTTCCTCATAACTTTATCTTTCATTTACTGATCCTGTCTCCTACAAACCAGTACGTCTGTCTTGATCAGTGCACTCATTTTCGTCTGTTAACCAGTTCTTGCTCTTTCTCCCTTTCCAGTCATTTAAAGACACCAGACCACTAATGTGTCTGTGCAGCCTAGATTTCAGCAAAGATGACAAGTGCCTGTGTGTATTTATCCAGATGCTGACATGACCTAAACTTAAGGTTGCCACCTTTTCAAATCCCCAAAGTGGGACTTTTTGGTACAAATGTCAGATTTTGCAGGGCGAAACATACCCAAGGCCAGTACAAAGGACAGAACTTCACTTTTTTGCCTAAATAAAAGCTTATACTTGTACCATTTTAGTTGCTTATTCTGTTTCTTGTAATATTTAGGTGTTTCAGATACAGAATAACTGTTTTATGCAACTATTACATAAAATATAAGAAATAATTTTGTCCTAAAATCTCATTACATTTGCCATTTCTACAATTTTTTTGCAGGACACAACTGCCCAAAGAGGGACTGTCCCTCACAAAGTGGGATGGGTGGTAACCGTATTTATCAAGGCTATTTTGTTGGCATTGTTAATGTAATTGGTGTTTTGCTGCTGTTATTGCTATTATTAATTTATTAGTGGTTTGTATCTGTTGTGCATATGTGTCTCTTTTCAGGATCAAACTAGGAACAATATGCGTGCCCCATCAATCCCTTCCATAGTAGATTTAATGGAAAGTAAAGTTTGCTGATTAAGAAGATATTGGTCCAAAAACATGAGCACTTCATTTTGAAAGATGGTGTAACTATCCTATTTACAAACCAGTTTGGGTGGTGGTCAGGGTTCAGTCCTGGGACCACTCTTGTTTGGCATCTACTTCTCTGAAGGACAGGCCAACACTAAGGGACTCTGGTTAACAAAGTTCGCAGATGACTGCAAACTGAGAGCCATTACTGAATCCCCAAATTATGTGGATATTCTACAAAAGGACCTTACAGAAACAGATGCTTGGTGCCAGAGCCATGGACTCAAGCTTAATGCCAAGAAATGTATAGTTATCCCCTTTGGGAAAAAACATGTACCCATGAATTACCACATAGGTGGCAGTACACTAAACACAGACTGTGTGATGAGAGACTTAGGTACACAGGTGAACAGTGGTCTCACCTTCGATAACCACATCACCACAACAGTCAGGAAATCCTTCTATGTGACACACCTCATCACTAAGGGCTTTTCATCCAGAAAAAAGGAGGTCATTGTCCCACTGTACTCATCCCTCATTAGACCCATTGTAGAGTACAACGCCCCATTTGGTATGTACCTCACAAGACATCTGCAACAGCTGGAAAGGCCACAGAAATACCTCACTAAATGAGTCACAGACCTAAAGCATATGCCCTATATGCTGACCGTCTAAAAAAACTCCAGCTATACTCTGTGGCATATCGTCTACTCAGAGGTGATCTCTGCTTAACAAACAAGGCCATGTCAAACCCTGAGCTGTTGGACATGCTCCACTTAAAGAAATCCCAATCCCTCAGAGCCACACATTCCAGGGATCTAAACCTTGTCATCACAATGAAAAAAACATGCTGGAGGGATAGGTTCCTGACCCAGAGACTCCCCATACTCTGGAATACATACATGTCAAGCAGAGCACCTCCTTGGCCCTCTTCAAAAGGAACCTTGGCGATTGGATGGGAGATAGGAAATTCACCCTGGGGATCACGTCAGTCACCCTACTAGACAGGGGTCCAGGGAAGTAAATACTGTGGGAAGAAATATCCAGGGAGTTGTTATGGCTAGCTTGTATAGGCCCTAGGGCCGATAGCCTAGTACCAACCTATGAACCTATAATTCTGCTTAATATATAGAAGCCATTCAAGCCACAATTACTCTTATTGCTTCAGTGGTACTAGTTGTTAATACAGTTCTATAAAACAATGAAACATCAATTTAACATGAGTTTCTTACAGTAAATAAAAAAGGAAAAGTTATTAAGGTAGAATAATGCAGATGGCACAGTGAACAAGAGTATTTGGATATTATTTGAATAATCTTTGTATTTATGTTTGTAAAGTAAGATAAAAATCCACATTGTGATAAATCAAATCAGATTAGCTGTAAAACCTAAATATGCAAGTTTAGTTTGCTTATCTCACAGAAGGAAACATATTTGGAATGCATACCTCCTTACATATGATGTGGAATAACATTAATAAGTAAATCATCCATGTTACCATTTCCTTAGCCACAATATTATCAAATGAGAGTAAACCACTAAAAAAGTGCTATGGAGTAAAATGATAATTATTTTTCTTTGGTATTGCTGATTGTTCAAAAAAGTGACTAATAGTAACTTCAAAAGAGCATTTTAGAACATTACATTATTGACAGCTGTCGGTGAACTTTTTAAAGAGGCATTGGAGTTCTTATTGGTGTATCATATCTAGGGAAGACTTCACTGCATCTTTAAAAATGTTTACTGCCTGATAGCATTCAATAACATGGTTTGAAATGCTGTTTAATCAGTTTTTGAGCAATCGGCAAGACCGAAAGTAAGAACATATATGAACATTGTCACTGCCATTCTGCAGGTGGACCAGCAATGCATTTGTTTGTACAACAGCACTGATAAGTTTTGCAAACTATGGCACTTGCAATCTAAAGTGCTGTATCTTAAGAGAAGCACTTTACATTGCTTTTCTTAAGATCCAGCACTAGCAGAGAAATGAGAATGCTCTGTTAAAAACTGGAAACTCATATACCATTTCCAGCACAAGCAATAATGACCAACAGGGTGTATGCTACTGTGTAAATGACGCCTGCCCAGGGGTGTTATGAGGCCCAAAGTCACAGGCTGTATGTTAAACTGTTTTACTTGTTTTTTATTGCTATAATATTATATATATATTTTTTTTTTATGTGAAGTAGTCCTTCTGCTAATGTTTCAATCTTGCTGTTAGTGTATGTAAATGGTGTTGGAGGAAGAATTTTATACCCGAAATACTACATTTTCAAAAAATATCCAGATAACTACTACATTTTTGGGGGGTCCCTTACTCCTAAAATGTGTGGGTTGTTGTCAGTCATTGGATAATGAATTCAGTAAATAATGACATACATTTGGGCTTCAGTTTTTGTTTCCTTCAGAAAATGCATGCTAAAACAAACCCTGTTATTCTAGCAACTTTGTAATTTTAAAATAGCAATATTTATAATCTGTTTGAGCTATGAGGTTGAGAGGTATGCAGACCTCTGAACTGCTGCTGCTACAGCTCAATTGATCTTACTCCTACCCCCAAACACAGTTGTTCATAAAATGCTAATTACAATTCCTGTTATTCAATAAACTTTACAATTTTTAGGCTTTATCCATATTTATTTAGCTACGAGATCAAGAGGTATGCGCCCCTTTGAACTGTGGCTGCCACTGGTCTAGCAATCTGACTCACTGTCATGCAAGCAAGTACACACATGCTTACACACGCAGACAGAAACATAAACACACACTTTGTTTCTTTTACTTCTGTACTCGCTAAACAACAAAAGCATTGCTTAGCGAGTGTAAAATAATGGAGATTGATCTGGTTCTCACTCTCATGCAAGCATACAGTCACATGCACAGACAAACTCACACACATACTTCTCAGCTTTTTACACTCGCTAAACAGAAAAAGGCTGCTTAGCGAGTGCAAAATAATGGCAGACTTTAGCTTTCAGTCTGAGGTGCACAGCAGCACTGCAGAATCATTTTTCAGTGGGCATTTAGTCAGAATACCACATATTAACTTAAAAATCCTGACAATTCTGGATAGTTGAGTGGTATGCTAGCAGTCATGTAAAGCAAATCGTGGCACTAGGAAATGAAAGCACCCAATGACTTTGTGTCCTTACTCTGCTTTATGTGAAGTTAAAAAACAAAATTGTATTTTCCAGTTGCCGATCACACTCTAGTCCTATTTTAATTGGCTGTTAAGTAAAGTATGATTATTAACTGGAAACTAAAATTACTATTTAAATATGGACACAAACTTGAACAAAAAAATTAGACAAATTTCACTCCTGCGAATTAACAAATGCCATCTTTTAATCTAATATAAATTAAATGTGCAAGTGCTCACAGTCACTAGGAAAACATCAGTACAAAATTGCTTTAGTGTTAGTTTTATCAGAGGAATGAAAACAATCCTGGAACTGTCAGCATTGGTGTATTTAAAGTTGGGGAAAAAAGGGGTGAGAAAAGAAGGTGATGTCAACTTGGTGGGAGGTACTCTGAGCAAACTATAAAGCAGAACGCCCTACAGATACAAACAGGTAAAAAAAGAAAGAAAATGAAACCAATAAGCAGATAGTAAGAAACCTTTGTTACTTTCATTAAGAAAGTTATGGATTGGTGCAATAAAAGGAAAATGTTATTTTTACACCAGAACTTTGACACTCTCCCTTCAACATCCCTCCTGGCGACAAGGCATCTCCACTGGACGAAAACCTACAGTGGATATCCATAACAATTTCAGAAGTAAAAATAATACCAGGTGATATTGATATCAATTGGTTGAACATAGCATCTAACTCCCGTACATCTAGCATGAATTTATATGGTTTTACACAAATTTATAGCCCCCTACATTATAGCAAGACATCAAAATCCTTATTAGACTGCATCCTAATATGACACCCTAGTAAATTCACCACTGACTCAGTGACCACCTCTAAATTTATACAATCAGACAGGAACACAAACATCACCAAAAAAGAGGAAATAGACACATTTTGGAGAAATATTTTAAAACCGTGTAAAACATAAAGGAGATGAATGGAAGGATATTTTAAAAAGAAACAGTAAGGAGTTCAAATGTACAGGATATAAAATGGGATGAAGTAGTGGCCAGAGAAACTGAAACAGAATTAAGGATGCGGTACCTAACTTCTGGCTAAAAGTATTAACATCTTGAAAGAGTTAGCCTGAGTAAAAATGACTTATATTTGCAACCTGAACAGCAGCAACCTGGTTAATAACATGAAAAATGATACTTCTCCTTAATAGTGAACCTGTAAGCCATCTTAAAAACTGTAGAACAATAACTTGTCCTCTTATGATGCACAGACTTTATACTGGAATTGATTCAGAGTTTATACTCATTTAGAAGAAAACTCGATCATGGCAATAGAACAAAAGGGAAACAAAAGAAAGTCAGATGAAACAAAGGATCATTTGTCACTAAATAACGCCACAATGAAGATATGTAAAATGGGGAAAAATCGAAGTATGGCATGGATAGATTATAAAAATAATGATTGTATCCCACATTCATGGTTAATGGAGTGCTTACAGATGTATGTAATAAATACTGCATTGATCAGTTACATTACACTGACCATGAAACAATGTCAAACCACCTTACAGTTAAGTCATGACAGACAGTAAATTATTATGCCAGGGATAAAATTTCAAGTGGGATATTCAAGGGTGATTCTTTATCACTGCTGTTTTCTCTTACCGTTAACCCTTTAAGCGGTTTACTAAATAGATTTGGTTTTGATTACAAAATGGTTCTCGATAAACAACCTTGCTTATACATTTCATCTGCTTTTTGTGGATGACTTAACTTTTAAGAGGTTAAAAGATTAGCAGATGATGTAAAAATTACATTTGGTCTTGATAAATGTACAGGAAAGTTGTACAAAGAAAATATCAATCTGAGACAGGAATATGATATAAAGGAATTTGAGCTGGAAAGAGTGAATAAATATTTAAGAACTGATGAAGGATCACCAATAAAGGATGAACTAACGTGAGTAAAACCTTGTAAGGAATACTCTAGAAGACTAAAACTAATGTTGAAAACAGCCTTGGCATCCAGGAATAAAGTCCACTCTATACACCAGTTTGCTCATCCTGTTTAAACTTAGTTTTATTGTGACTGACTGTCCCCAAAAGGTATTGGATCAGTTGGGCAAAAAAAACCCAATAAAGATGCTTCATACTTACTAAATGATATATAAAAATTAGTGTATACCAAGATTATCATGCTCTGAAGGAGGTATAGGCCTCCTTGAAACTGATTACATGTATAGATCTGCAGTCGTGTTACTGCATACATATCTGCTGAATTTAACATAAGCATTCCACTGGCAAGTGGAATGCAAATTAAACCAGACGTAGACAAAAAATCAAACAGCAACTGAATGTGCCAAAAAACAAAAAAAAAAGAATGCAAGAAGGATCAGATGAGAAGGAAAGAAATGTGGAAAAGCCATAAATGTAGTGGCAATCATAGAGATCTTGCAGAATAACCTCATGTTGACCAGCATTTTGACACAGGAATGGATAGGGAGAGGCGAGTTTAAACCAAAGAAAGCTTAATAATGGCAGCTCAGGATAGAGAATTATGTACGTGTTGGTTTACAAAGTCCATTGAACATGTAGGAGAAGCAGACAAATGTAGGCTTAGTAAAAAAAAAAAGGGAAAACAGTTGCACACCTTGTTGCTGGGTGTGACACACTCATGGCAGAGGGCCTGTACACTGAAAGGCACAATAATGTGGCAGTATTGCTCCACTAAGGATTGTGCAAACACTACAACATAGAAGTAGCTGAGAAGCACTGGGAACACAAACTACAAAGCATTATAGGGAAAGATGAAGTGTACAGTATATGGGGTCCTTTATTATCAACAGCCCAAAAAAATTGATGCGATAATACCTGATATAGTAGTTCATGAAAAGAGACAAAAGTAGCATTGATCATTGAAATCGCTACACCTTGCTGTTACAGTGTGTCATGTAGAGTGAGACACAAAGTCATAGAATATCCAGATTTGCAGGCAGAAATGAGAGCGATGTAGACAAAAGGTATAAAGGCAGTTGCAGCAATAGTTGAAGCAATGGGTCTTAAACTGGGGTGCCTTCTGTGCAGACTCTGCATGTATTCCCTGTGTTCACATGGGTTTCCTCCAGGTGCTCTGGTTTTCTTCCACATTCCAAAGGCAATGCAGTAGGTGGATTGGACACTCTAAATTGGCTGTTGGTGTGAGTGTGTGGTGTGAAGAACTACCATGGCAGGGCTAGCCACCCAGTGGTGTAAAACTTAACTCTAGATGACTGCCCCTGTTGAAGTGGCACCCAGACCCCATATGCAAAAATGGGAAAAAGGGGTTGTGGATGGATGGACACATATAACCCTGTATGAATTGCAGGAGTCGGTTCTGGGCCCACTGTGATGCTGCAAAGAGCATTTTTCCTAACATCAAAGATTGAAACAATACTAATTTCATGAACTTCAGTTATGCCCTGACTTAGGAATGGGGTATTAGAAACCCAAAATATTTGAAGATATTAAACCAGACATCTCCTGCAAACATCTAAATGGTATGTTTGCAGAGCAACATTGCAACCTGTCCAAGTTTAACCCAGACATATTCATTACTACCCCATCATCTATTAACTGAAATATTCTAAAAATCCTCTTCTTAGATGTAAATGAATTTAGTACAACTTTCCTAAATAGCCTTGCACTTCCTAGAAGTAGGAGACTAAAAACAAATAATGCAGTCTGGCTATCCAAAAACAGTAGAATGCTAATGCAGGATAAAAAAAATCATGGAAAGAATAGCAAAAATATAAAACATAACAATGTAACGAAAACTTCAGAATGCTCCACATCTGTAATAAAAAACAAATAAATGAAAACAAAAAACTATACTAACATAACATTGAGAACAATAGTTAACACAACCCTAAAGTATTATGTTCAACCATTAAAGAAATCTCGCATCATGGCCCAAAATTCAACCCTAATCCCTCACTACTCAAAAGTGCAATAGAATTTAAGTCTTATTTCATAGAAAGTATAATGTTCCTAACCAAGGATTTCCACAGGTAATCCCTCCCCTGCCCTAACGCCACATATCACTGCATTGACTTTCACTTTTGGACCTGTGCCCACATCCAGTATGAAACAACCCTTAAACTCAAACCATGTTCAGTTTCAGTTGATGACCTAAGTGAGTATCTTAAAATACCAGCCAATAGCATTGCCCATTCTGTATCAATCCTTATAAATAGGTCAGTCCAGGAATCCCATGTTCCCTCTCTCTGGAAAAAAAATCACACATCTTCTACACAAAGGAAGAAATTCAACAGACATCACTAACCTTAGACCTATAATAATCTTAGGTTCATAGGAGAATAGTAGGCTAAGATTAACCAGTAAACACAAGGTCAGAATCAAACCCTGTACTTTGTGTCTATGAGGTGAAAACATTAACCATTATGCTGAACTCACCCCCACTCTGAAATACTTAAAAAATGAACTCAAAAAAACATTGCTAAACTATCTCCTGCAGGAAGAACTACTATCCCCCACACAGCACTGTTTCCATACCTCCCATGGTACTAACACTGCACATATAACCCTTACATATAATGTCAATAAAGCTAGAGATAATGACAATCTAGTGGAAAAGCAACAGATAAAAACTCAACATGAAGAAATGCATTATAGCACCTTTGAGAAATTGTCCACGTAATCTAATCACTCCATTGATAAAACACCCCTCAGAACTGACCTGATAGTTAGGGAACTGGTAACATATATAGACAGTAATCTGGACTATGATCAACATGTAGCTAAGACAGTAAGAAAATCATTCTGTGTCACCCAACTCACATGCAGAGGTGTGGCATCCAAGTACAGGATACTCAGCCCTTATCAGACCCATTATTGAATATAATGCCCCTTTGGCATGTACCCAAACCAGGCACTTGCAACAGCTGGAATGCTCTCAAAAGTTCATCAGGAGAATCCAAGGTATGTATACTCTGTCCTACACACATCACCTTAAGGCCCTATATCTGTACTCAGTCTCCTACAGGTTACCAAAAGACAATCTGTGACCAGCATATAAGGTGTCCTCAGATCCAGCTGTGATGGGTGTCTTGCATATCCACAAAACAAACAGCACCCCAAACACTAAATTGGAAGACCTGAACTTTGCCTGTGACTTAAATAAAACATGTTGGAGAGACCAATATGTGTCTCAAAAGATCCACATATTGTGGTGTAAGCTCCCCATCTTTATGAAGCCATCCCGTGATCCTCTTCAAAATAAAACTTAATCATTGGCTGGAAAGACCCAAGTGTAACCCCCCCAGTATAGCCCCCCATGTCTCTGATTGACAGACGTCAATAGTGAATAAATTAATCCCCAACTAACATACCCCACCCCCCACAACTGGTAGCTACCTCTTTATTAACATACCCAACCATCTAGGTGTCCATGGAACTAGAGGACAAAACTGGGTTGGGTTGCACAGCTAGGCTTGTAAAGACCCAGGTGGTCATTACTCTAGTATAAACCTGGGAACCTAATACTTATGCACAAAACTTGGCACAAAAATACACTGAATGCATCAAACATATGTATTTCTTTCTACAACATATACTCCAAATTCGAGTTGACATAAATAACTATAGATAATTTACATAATCTCTCACAACATAAAAATGTACACTAACCTGTATCATCCTTCAGTAGGCTTATAAGCATGTACCACAATGTCTTACTGGAGCCATGTTTGTGTGTGAAGCAGACTGCTGTTTCAGCTGAGCTATCAGGAAATCCCACCCAGTATCTAAGCAACAAAACATGTCCATAATCACTACCACATACAGCATCGGGAGGCAAAGCTAGAACTCAGGTTTGACAACCCCTCAACAAAACTAGTTCCAAACGTATTGTCACTATCCACAAAAGGAAAACAATAAATATTGTAAAAAAGTCACTAGAAATACACACCAAAACCTTAAGCAATGACCACATGTTCTTAGATGAGCTGAAATCCTGCACAGAAAAGCAAAAAGAACATGGTTACACCTCTTGCAAAGCCAGACTCCCAACCAGTCATGGAAAAATAGCCAGTTACCAAAGTAAATAACACCCCTACACACACACACACACACACACACACACACACACACACACACACACACACACACTGCAATAAAAGTAGCAACCAGTACAAAATTAAACCTATAATACAAAGCTTTACAGCATGGAAACAAGAAGTACACCAAATACACACAATCTGCTTAAAAATCCTCCATTAATTACATCAAATATCCAAAACATAAACATAAAAATGTTCACTTAACTGTAATGTCCATGTGTGTAGTCTAAACAAGTCACATTAATTCTTCTAGCAACCATTTCCAACAAAGCTGACTGCTTCTCCAAATGACTTGCACAGAATCTACATAACAGCTTAAACAACAGAATATAGCCATTATCTGTAAAACTTACTGCAAAATTTGTCACCTAAACCAAATCATGACAGTCATTTATATTCCCACTTTCATCAACCACAGTAAGTAAAATTCATAAAAAGTAGTCATTTATAAAAAAGGCTACACTCACCTCTCGTCCAACCTTCTATCCTGACTTGTAAGTCCCACAACTGAGCCGAATTCTGTGCAAAGTGACACACAATTCCTCCTGGGTCAATCTCATTTGCTCACTCAACTGAGTACAGTGAGATCATATTTTGACTTCAGACACTCCTACCAGTCCCATCTGTTCAGCGCTAATATCCCAGTCTAGTGTCACTAGCTCACTCTACCTAATAGAGAGAGAACATCTGTGAGGGGCAAGCCACTTAGATCCTTAATTTTGAATTATCTTCTGTTTCTTCTTTCTCCCTTTCCACTTTCAAAAAAAAATCTCTAATCTTGTTTCCTACCTTTCCTGTAACTAGTCTAGTCCAGATGCAGATTTGCTGTAACCAGGACTGTTTGTAACCTTCTGAGCCCCCAAAGCCTTTCTGTGTTGGAGAGAAGCCTTCTAGCTTATCAGTGGGAGTGATAAGCATATCTACCACAGAATGGTTTCTGGCCCAGAAAATGTACTTTCTTGGCAGTTTGGGCAGTTTTTCCATCTCTTTCAACTTTCGGGTTTAAAAACCTGTGTTTGCGCTTGTTTCCCACCTTTCCTGTAACTAGTCTAGACCAGATACAGATTTGCTGTATTCAGGACTGTTTGTAAGCTTCTGAGCCCCCCAAGCCTTTCTGTGTTGGAGGGGAGTCTTCTAGCTTATCAGTGGGAGTGGTAAGCACTAGGTAGCCTATCTACCACAAGAGTGATTTCTGGCCCAGAAATTGTACTTTAATGGCTGTTTGGGCAGTTTTTCCATCTCTTTCAACTTTCCGGTTTAAAAGCCTGCGTTTGCGCTTGTTTCCCACCTTTCCTGTAACTAGTCTAGACCAGGTACAGATTTGCTGTATCCAGGACTGTTTGTAAGCTTCTGAACCCACCAAGCCTTTCTGTGTTGGAGAGAAGCATTCTGGCTTATCAGTGGGATTGATAAGCACTAGGTAGCCTATCTACCACAAGATCCAGGTACAGATTCTTAGTTTTAGCACTTGAATTTGCTTATTCGTGCTCAGCACTTGTTTAGAACTTGTTAGCACTAAATAAGCTACAAATTACTACAGCACTCAACCTTCCTCATTACCTAGAGGAAAACAGTTTTTGTACTTACTTTCCTCACTGCTTAGAGAAAAACAGCTCTTATACTCCCTCTCCTCACTTGTCTAGAGGAAAGTAGTTTTTCATTCAGGCATGTCCAGGGGTCAACTCCCAGTGTTCTCTCCTGTCTATCTGATGAATCTGGGCATCTTGGGGCAATGTAGCAATTGCCTCATGTACATAGACAACCCTCTCCTCCTACCACCCAACACCACAACCTGTGAGAGATGCACTTATCTGGCCAAACTGGAGGTAAAGCTCTCTCCAACTAAGACTGAACTTGACAGTCAAGAGGAGAAGGTAAACACTTGCACCACACTCATCACATAGTCCCACTAAACCTACACCACCAAAATCCACACATAGAAACACAAAAACATTTACGGAGGCTCTCAATAATAATCTGCTCAAGCAACAAAGACCTCCAAAGCAGAAACGCAAGCAACCTCCTCCCCCCTAACACAACCCAAATGACGCATAGCCCACAGACTCAGTGTGCAACTCGACCACAGCCCATAAGGTAAAACAACGTACCCAGCACACTAGTCATAGGTGACTCTATAGTCAGGCACACTGATGTCCCACTCACCAGGCTAAACAAGGGGAATGTTTCTGTCAGTTGCCTGTCGGGTGCCAAGATCCGTCACATAACCCACACACTCAGGTCACTCCACAAGTACAAATATGACTCTGTCATTGTCCATGTAGGTGTGAATGACTTGAGACGTACCTCCCTGGACTACATGAAGAGAGACATGGAAGAGCTCTCCGATCTTGTAGCCCAGGCAGGTATGACCCTAGCCCTGAGTAGCATCCTGCCATCGCCCAGAATGATACCGCAGTACAAGGACAAAATGATTGACTTCAACAATTGGCTAAGCTTCTGGTGTCATTCTAATGGGATCCACTATCTGTCTGCCTGGGACGACATGGTCGACAGACCACGATGCTTTGCCAGAGATGGCCTGCACCTGTCACCCCTGGGATTCCAGATACTGGCTAAGGCTCTTGCTGCCCCTATAATGCCTTTTTTTAGGAAAGGTTCAAATGAGAGATTCACCACCGTAACAGGAACAGGCAAGCAAAAACTGACGGTAATGCTACTCAATGCCAGAAGTCTAAACCTCAAAATGCACTCCCTCGAGGCACTCCTTAAAATGTAGAACATCGATAACTGTGCAGTGACTGAGTCCAGGTTTAAAGCTCCAGAGAGCACCCCTGCATTACCAGGCTATAACTCCTACCACACTTTTCGGCCACCTACCGACCAGACCAGAACACCAAAGGTGGAGGTGTGTCCATATTCATTAAGGATATCCACACCTCCAGGCTAGTTGCTCAGCATAATGAATCCGAGGTTATAAGGGGGAATAGTATAGCTATATAATGTAAGATATTTTCCATAGTTGAGGTACATAGGCTTCTTGAATGGACCTGTTTATTAGGATTGAGACTGGGTAGGATAGGGAGTCAGCTGCGATTTTTAGGAATTTTGCAGGTATTCTGTCTGCTGCAAGAGTAGTAGGTTTTAGGGTGTGGAGGATGAGTTTGATTTTAGATGTAGGGACAGGCAAGAGACTGGAAGATTAGTAGTGCTTGCAGGGAGGGGATTCCTGCAGTTGTGGCTGATAATTTGTTAGAGTTATGTATTTGGATGGACAGAGTTTGGATTGAGTTTATGAAGTAGTTAAACTGGAAAACTATATCATTATTGTTTGCATTGGAGGTGGAAGGGGTGGGGGTAGCGATAGTGCCAGGTTTCAGTAGGGAGTTGATACTGTGCCAGACCTTTTGGGGATTATTTGGGTGTTTGTTTTGGAGATCAAAGAAGTAATTGTATTTGTCTAGTTTAGTATGTTTTTTAGCTAGGTTCCTGAGTTGGTTATAGTTTTGTTTAGTTTGATAGGTGTTTTCTTGTTTCCATTTCTTCCAGGCCTTGTCTCTGGTTTTTAATAGGGCTCGTGTGTCCCTGCTTAACCAGGGAGCATAGTTAGTTTTAGTTTTGATCTTTCTCTCTGGAGCAATGGAATTTAGAACTGAGATGAATGTCTTATTAAAGTATTCTACTGCCTGATCAAGGTGAAGGGTTTTTAGAGGCTGCCAGTTACATTGCTTTAGAATGCTATTTAGGTTGTCTGTGGTACAGTTGCGATCATCTCTGATTTGTCTATAAGCACCATGTTCAGTCATAATCTCACATCAGGCTTTGTGCCCACTGAATGGCGCACAGCAGCAGTTATCCCACTTCACAAAGGGGGAGCCACCACTGATCCCGGGAACTATCACCCTATTAGCCTGACACGCCTGGTCTGTAAGGCCATGGAACATATCATCATGGAATTCATAAACAAAGGCATTGGTAACCTCCAACCTCTGGACCCCACCCAGTTCGGGTTTGTGAAAGGCAGATCATGCCTCCTGAACCTGATCGACTTCTTTGAGGCAGTCACCAAAGCTGTAGACAAGGATAAAGTGATTTACACAGCCTATCTTGACCTCGCCGAGGCTTTGGACACCATCCTCCATTCTGGAATTATAGCTAAACTCACTGAACTAGGTTTAAATCCCTACGTCACAAGATGGGTTGCCAACTGGCTCACTGACAGAACCCACACTGTAAAAGTTGCAGACTCCAAATCTGACTTCAAACCAATGATAAGTGGAGTACTACAGAGTTCAGTCCTGGGGCCTCTCCTGTTTGGTATCTACTTCTCTGAAGTACAGGCGGCCCCTGGCTAACGAAGTTCGGAGATGACTGCAAACTAGGAGCCATAGTTGTCCCCAAATGATGTGGACATCCTACAGAAAGGCCTCACTGAGACAAATGCCTGGTGTCAGAGCCATGGCCTCAAGCTCAATGCCAAAAAGTGTATTGTCATCCCCTTTGGTAAAAACTCTGTACTCATGAACTACCACATAGGCGGCAGTCTACTTAATGCCGAATGTGTGATAAGAGACCTGGGGACCCAGGTGGACAGTAGTCTTTCCTTTGATAATCACATTGCCACAGTAGTCAGGAAATCCTTTTTATTTATTTATTTATTTCCAGTTTGATAACTGGGGAGGTCCACTGGGCCCAGAGGGCCCGTTTTCAGTTGAGGCCCAGGGAGAAAAGCTCCGCAATGCATACAGTTAAAACAAACATAGAGTTTTACATTTAGACCTGGGAAGAAAAGCCCCGCATTACAAATATGTCAACAAGCATGCAATTATAGATACAATTATAAATGTTATTAGCAAACAAATGAAAAATTCTTATATAAGGAGTTGTATCGTGTTAAAAAGTCAACAAAGAAAGAGAGAAAAATGGGGAGCAAGTTAACAGAGAGAGGGGGTATTGAAGAGCTTGGTGCTTATGTAAATGTCATCCCCTCCACCTACGGCAACACCTAACTAATAAACACACATTCTAGTATGTACAATATTTACAAGGTAATCAATTGTTGGATTCAGAGCAAGGAAGCTGTGGTGGAAAAAGAAATAAATATATAAAATAATGAGTATGAGCAAGAGGGAGTACATGCGTAGGTGAAATTAGGAGGAGTTAGGTGGGAAGAATGCAGTTACATTTCCAATTTTGTGAGAGATGGGAGTGGAGCTGAGATTTGAAGAGTTCAAAGTTTGAAGTGGTTCTAAGCAGGGATGGGAGGGAGTTCCATTTTTTGGCAAGAGAATAGGAAGGGAGAAATTGTCCAGGGGGGCATTTTGGTTTATGTACAGAAAGTAGATTTTGTTGAGCAGATCTAAGGGGTCTGTGTGGGGTGTAGAATGGTAAAATATTAGAAAGAGCAGGGCATGCAGGGGGTTTTAAGATTAATTTGTGGGCTGTAGTAAGTTGAAGGAAGAGGAGGTGGTTAGGAAACTCTAGCCAGGTGAGCTTGTGAAGAGAGGTGCAGTGATGAGAGGAGTGTTTAGATTTGGTTGCAAATTTAGCAATTTTGTTGTAGCACATTTCTAGCTTTGAGGAGGTGGTAATAGATAGATTGGTTAGAAGTGGAGCACCGTGCAGTAGTGATGGAAGAAGATAGGTAGAAGCTAGAGTCTGCCTTGTAGATGGAGAGAGAAAGTGAGTGTTTCTATATAATATGCCTAGCTTCTGGTGGGTTTTTTTGATATTAAGTTGGACATGAGTATTGCATTTCAGGTGTTCATCAATTGTGACCCCTAGAAGTTTAGCAAAGGGGACAACTTCTATAGTGGAGTTGGCATGGCTGAGGATATTGAAGGACTGCTTATCAAGTGTAATAGTTTTAGAGGGAGAGAAAAGAAGGATTTTGGATTTATTGGCATTGAGTGAGAGATGGTTTTGAAGCATCCAGTGCTCAGTGGTTGAGAAGGCTAATTGGGTTTTAGCCTGGAGTTCAGAAAGATTAGGAGCAGAACAGATTAAAGTAGAGTCATCTGCATATTGCACAATTTGTGTGTTGGGAATGGCGGTGTGAAGATCATTGATAAATATATTAAAGAGCATTGGTCCTAGAATGGACCCTTGGGGAACCCCGTAGGGGTAGGAAGGAAGGTGGAGGTGCCATTTTGCCATTTTACGGCCTGGGATCTGTTAGAGAGAACTTTGGAACCAGGTAAGGCAGTTTTGAGATAGACTGAGGTAGGAGAGATGATTTAGAAGGTGGGTATGGGAGATGGTATCAAATGCCTTAGATAGGTGTAGGGCAATGGTGGAAACAATTTCTCCCGAGTCACGAGCAAGGTTTATTTTGTTTAGAAAGGAGAAGAGAGCGGTTATTTTGCAATGGCCAGGACGGATGCCATGTAGGGTGGGGGTAAGGAGTTGGTTATTGATGAGGAAGGGCATGAGTTGGATATGAATGCATTTTTCAAGGATTTTTGAGATTGGTGAAAGAATGGCTATAGGTCGGAAGTTAGAAATACTATTGTTTTTGCCTCCTTTGTGGAGTGGCAGGATAAAGGCTGCACGCCACAATTTGGGGACGTAAGATTCCTGCATGGATCTGTTAATGAGAATGCTGATAGGGATGGCAATACCGTCGGCTGCAAGCTTTAAGAAGAGTGAGGGAATATTGTCAGGGGCGCTGGAGCATGGCTTTAGTTTAGAGAGAAGCTTTTTGATGTAGGAGGTCGGGACAGTTTTTAGATAGAAAGTGGGGGGAGGATTGGGGGAGGAGGGTTGAGTAGAGGAAGGGGGGGTTGGATTGCGTGTAGGGGAGGAGATGTGGTTGGGGAAGGTCTTAGTGAGTTCGGCTATAGAGTTTGTGAAAAAGGAGTTGAAGAGGGAAGCAATTTCTGTATCAGATTTTTTTATTGTCAGGACAGGGATTACTTTTGGTACCTGGATGCAAAAGAGAGTTTATGGAGTTCCAGAATTGTTTGGGATTTTTAGAGTGGGTAGACTGAAGTTTGATATAATATGATTTTTTGTCTTTTATAACATGTTTTTTTGCTAGGTTGCGGAGTTGTTTATATTTTTGGAGGGTAACAGGGTGTTTATTTTTTTCGTAAAGTTTCCAGGTTTTGTCTCTTTGTCGCATAAGAGTTTTGGTGTCTTTAGTTAGCCAAGGCGTGGAGTTGGATTTTATTTGTTTAGTTCTGGGTGGGGCTTGAGTGTTTAGGATGCTCAGGAAAGTGGAATTGAAGAAATCTATGGCTTCATCTAGTGGGAGAGTTTTTAGGTTGTCCCAGTTTGTTAGTTTAAGGGTTTTGGAGATACTTTTACGTGGCACACCTCATCACAAAAGGGCTCTCATCTAGGAAAAATGAGGTCATTGTTCCCCTCTACTCGACACTCATTAGACCCGTTGTAGAGTACAACACCCCTTTTGGATTGTACCTCACAAGACATCTGCAGCAGCTAGAAAGGCCACAGAAGTACCTCACAAAGAGGATTACTGGCCTCAAACAGATGCCCTACACTGACGGTCTCAAAATACTCCAACATTATTCCGTAGCATATCGCCTACTCCAAGGTGATCTCTGCCTAACATGTAAAGCTATGTCAAACCCAGAGCTGTTGGACATGCTACCTCTAAAGAAATCCCAATCCCTCTGAGCTACACACTCTAGGGCCCTAAACCTTGTCACCACAATAAACAGGACATGCTGGAGGGATAGATTCCTGTCCCAGAGATTTCCCATACTCTGGAACAAGCTACCCGTCTATGTCAAGCAGAGTTCCTCATTAGCACTCTTCAAGAAAAATCTTGATAAGTGGATGGGAAACAGGAAATACACCCCGGGTATCACTTTGGTGGCTCTGCTCGACAGGGGCACAGGAAAATAACTTTCTTGAGTGGCGTAAGCCAGGGAACCCTGTTGGCTAGGCTTACCTAGGCCCTTGGGCCAATAGCCTAGTACCTACCTATGAACATCATTTCATAAAACATCATACCCACCTCCAGACAATTAAACCAAGCCAAATCTATCCACAGGATGTACCTAGACAATGCATGAATTTGCTACTCTGTGATGAATGCATGAATAGATCACATTATTTATTTATTTATTTTACATTTGTTGACGGGGTTTTGTCTGACTGAGCTAAGTAGCCCTTTTTCAGTGGAGGCCCGGGGAGAAAAGCTCCACAGGTTAAACAGATTATCATTTGCAAAAACAATCAATAGCAAAATTACATAATTTATACAAAAAAAACATATAAATGAAAAACAGAATTACATAAGAATAATTATAGTTTTGTCAACAGAGGTAAAAACTTGGATTATTCAGAAAAGTATTTAAGTAATGTGCTTATCATGAAGATTTAGAGTGGTTGATGAGAGACTAGATCTAGGAAGCTGGAGATAGTTTTGACGATAAATAGGTGGGGGGTAGATAGTGGAATGATGTTAGGGTTGAGAAGATGTTTATGGGGGATGAGTACAGTGGCAAGTCCATTGGCTTTGCAGGTTTTCTTTGGTGGCTGCCTTGAATTGTTTAAGTTGCTTAAGGGTCCTGATTTCAAATGGGAGCTTGTTCCGGGCCTTAGTGGGATTGTAGCTATAGAGGTTGCATCCAAATTTGGTCTTTGGTGTAGATTAGTAGCAGGTCTAGGTTAGAGCTCCGGAGAGATCTAGCAGGTGAATAGTGGGAGTTGAGAGACAAAAGTGTCAGACAGTAGGAAGGCTGGTAAAAGATAGAGTGGATGATCTGGAGCTGAGAGAAGCAGCTGGTGAGGTAGCCAGTTTGTGTGTTTGAGAGAGAGAGACAGTGATGGGACTTATAAGTTTAATGGGCAGGAATATGGCTATCTTGTTGTAGGTGGATTCTAGTTTGGCTAGGAGTGCAGAGTTGAGGCTAGTAAGAATTTGAGAGCTGTACAGTAGACCGGGTAGGAGGTAAGCATAAGAGAGAGTTACCTTAGCTTCACTTGTGAGAAACTTTTTGTTACAGTAAAGGAGCCCTAGTGTCTGATGATTTTTCTTGATATATAGTTATTAATGTGCAAGTCAAACTTAAGTTGGTCATCAATGATGACACCTAAGAGTTTTGAGCTAGATTCCACATCAATGGGGGTGTTAAGACAGTATTGAGAAGGTGGATTTAATGTGGTTAAGTTTTTAGGAAGAAAAAGTAATAGTTTAGTTTTTGGGGGGTTAAGGATAAGCTGGTTTTCAGTGAGACAGTTTTCTACTGAGTTTAAGGAAGTCTGTGTAGCAGAAATGAGTTCAGAGGGAGAGTCAGCAATAGTGACACCCGAGGCGCGAGATTGCTCAAAAAAGCAAACAGTAAGTATACAGCAAATAGCAATGGGTGATCATGTATCAGTCAGTTAATACTACACAATAAAAATGGTCACGTTAAAAATTACAGGGGGTGGGTATGTTAGAGGCAGTAGGGCACAACAGGTAAAGGCAAGGGAGATATTTATTTTGGACAGGATTTAGAAAGGATAGGCTCTGGAACGGATAAATTAAGAGGAATGAGAGACCGAGAAGTGGCAGCTGGCATTCGTGGTAATGTGCTCACCTAGGCAGGTTATACTTAGAAATACAGGCAGTTTAAATTAGCTGTAATTCAGTTAGGAGATAAGATAGTAGTACAGCGTACTTAATTTCTGGTCATTAGTTAGTGGAAATCCTTTTGGAGTTTAAGTTGGGACTTGAAACGTGGCAAGGTCCATCTTAGCAGTGCCGTATTCAGTAATGCTGTCTGTTAGATAAGGTTTGGGCAGCGAGCTAGGAAAAACAAACAACAATAGAGAGTAAAGGAATTGAAAAAAACAAGGAATTAATACCTTATAGGATGTTAATAAGGCTATAACTTAATTAAAAGGGCAAACTAACACAGAACATAACAAAGGAATGGGATTGGAGAGCTGGTGCTACAGACTAGTTCCCTAATGTTACGTTAACAGTGTAGGGCATGGACCGTATTCCGCACTTAGTAATTCATCAAGCAGAGTCCATTTTACATAATCTACATATAGACCCGGAATAAGTTATTACAGTAGGTATAGCTTTTAAATCAGCTGTGGTAGTAGTTTGTAGTGGTCATATAAAAATGTCATAGTCTTGCAGTGCACTCACTGTGCACACACTGTCTACAAAAATACCATGCATATACCTTTTATCAGAGTCTTCTAGACACACTCTAAAACATCTCAGCCTTCGGTGCAGACAGCACATACTCCTCCTCCACTTCCACATACTGCAAGTCCATACAGGTTATACAAGGGTCACCAGGAAAGCAGGCCTAGGCATGTAAGGCCCACTAACTCTGCTTCCATACAGGGGATGTGATTTAGTCATATGTCATAGGTTTATAAAGAGTTGCAAGTCAACTGAGCTGCAAGGAAATTTTCACTTTGCCAGTACTCACCTTTAGGGCTTTCCTCTATTTTCAAGGAGGGCCAGGATAGTCATACAAGGAGGGGGGAGGGGGCGGGGTGAATTTATGAATATTTTTTTAAAGGCAGACAGTGTGTCACACTTGTTTAACATCAATCCCCTCCCTTTCTACTTTGCTCTTTCCCCCTCTCTAAGCAACCTATCTCTAGCCCATTTCAAATGTTGCTACTGTGCAGTAAACAATGCACATTTTAAGTGTACTACAACTGATGACACCATAAGATGCTTCTCTGTCAATCAATTTCACTCGTTATTTCATGACCTGCAATGCTGCTCACATCCTAATTTTTATCTCTGGACTTCTGAAGTATACATGTACAAGCTTTGTATTAAGTGTAATATTATATGTATGTAATTTTTAGGATTTTTATATAATTTTGTATTATCTTTACAATGTTACTGAATGTGGAGCTTTTCTCCCCGGGTCTCCGCTGAAAATGGGCTCCTTGACCCAGTCGGACACTACCCGGTTAACAAATGTAGAATAAAATAAGTAAATAAATAAACCTAGAGGGTTGGTTTGTTCCAGAGAAGTGGGTAAGTGCTGTGTTATAAATCTATCCTTCTATCATGTTTTATTTGTTGGAGTGAATTAAGAGCTATGGCCCTAGTATTAGTTGGACTGTTTGATTTATGGATGTATCAGAGTTTTTGGACTACTGGGCCCATTATAGCCAGCAAGCCTCCATGCTCCACTTTAGTAATACATGCTAATCCTGCCCCTAACTCTGACTGGCATCTTAAATTAAAACAAAAAAAACTGTTACCATAATGCTACCACTACAGAAGATAGCTGGGACACACACACACAATCACACACACATAAATCTGTCCCCTAACCTAACCCAACTCTAAACACAAATAATCACACACACACACTAAATCTGTCCCCTAACCTAACCCAACTCTAAACACTCACAATCACACACACACACACACTAAATCTGTCCCCTAACCTAACCCAACTCTAAACACTCACACACACACACACTAAATCTGTCCCCTAACCCAACTCTAAACACACACAATCACACACACGTAGTCCATCCCCTTATTGACCCTTGCTCTAACCCTAACCCACACATTCGCACTCAAGGACTTCTGCATACTGGTCCAAGCCTTTGCTACCTCCATTGTTCCTTTTTTAATCAGAGCTCATCTAGTGAAAATCCCAACACAACCAACAAATCAAATTACCTGCTAGACAACATCAAGTTGACCATTCTCATTGACAGGAATCTGCCAGATCTGGAGGCACTTATCCACCTGGAATGAGTCTATATTTGTGTAGTTAAATGATACATGGTTTGTAAAGAATGAGGATACTCTCCTCTTTGCATGGATTCTGTGCTTCCTTCAAGCTGTCTGGAAATGGTGGTAATGTCTCCATTTTCAGCAGGGATTTCATCCCTTCTAAAATGATACTCAGTGACCTTCCAAGTGAGCTTGTTCGACTCCATTTAACACCAGGTAAGAAGAATCTTCGACTTAGAACAGCTATGAAAGAATAATTTCAGTGGAAAGTCAGGGGAACCATAAATATCAGCTTGTTGCAAATAGCCTGACATGACCATGACAATGTCTTAGCATTCTGAGAAAAAATCCCTATTAGAGATGGATAGCTAAACCTGTGTGACGTTATCTACTCTTCCATAGACTGCAGTACTTCTTCTAATGTTGGGCATTGCACAGAGTTTCTTAGATTGGGTCTCTGATAATTCCCTGGATTCAGTTGTCTACAACTCCACAAGGAGCAGAAATATGCTGGGCTTAGTTCCTACAAATTCAGCTCTGACCTGCTCCTTGCCCTTGGATGGTCTCTCATTTAAGTCTCATTCTCAGCTGGTTTTGTTTACCCTCAGAACATCATCTCCCATGGTTACCAATACCACCCTCTTCAAAGGCTTCAGAAGTGTTGCACTTTTACAGTTGTACAACAGAATTGTATGCTAACCCCAAAATGGAACCAGGGTATGCAACCACCTGTGCTAAGGATCATTTTGCTAATTTACATAAAACAGATGTTATCAAATTTGCCATTGTATTTGGTAATGGTGAGCTACCCCCATCAGGACCAAGTACAGTGTCATCTTCAATAACCCCAGTTGTCAGAAGATGTAAGTAGACAACAGAAGGAAGAAACTGCTTTGATTACCTTGTAAGGCCAGAATCTCTTGTCACAATGAAAATATGAATTGTGTCTCCCAAGAAATTTATTGAGACAGTGAAGCCTTCCATAAAATATATGCTTGTTTATGAGGTTAAGGATAATTATAAGTCCTTCTTCAGCTAATTTACATCACTGCTCAGAATTTATCTGTAATTACAACACCTATTCAGTTCCTAATGACATCACCATCATATTGGCTAACAAATTTGCTGCAAATGTCTCCCCTGAAAATATCACAACCCCCCAACATACTGGAGTCCCTCTCTCCTCCTATCTCTAAGAACCTTATCTTTTAAGTGCTCTCAAAGACCAAAAAATACTTCTGATCTCCTTAAGTTATTCAATTTAACACCGCTGACTCAAGAAATATGGCCCCACAAGTCTCATTTACAAAGGCTTGGGAAGCATCATCAATGATCTCATAAACTGCAACATTAAGACTTTAGACCAGCTTGACCACCAACAATTCAGATTTATTATGGTAGATTATGCCTCCTCAGTCTTGTGAACTCTTTGAAAAGGTCACACAGGCCATGGACAATGGCTACACTGTTCATGCTGCCTACCTGGACCTAGCAAAAGCATTTGATACTACAGCACAAGATGGGATTGTAAAGAAGCAAAAAGCCTTAAACATGGATGCCTATGTGGTAAGATGGATTACAAACTGGCTCAAGGAAAGAATGGATAGTGTCAGGGTCAGTGATGCCTGTTCAGTTAAGGAAAAGGTGACCAGTGGTATTCACCAGGGGTCTATATTTGGCCCATGCCTTTTTGGCATTTATTTCTCTTATCTCAGCACAGACAGCAAACATCTATGGCCGTCTAAATTTGCCAGTGATTGCAAGTTGGGTTTAGATGTCAAATCAGTGGATGATACAAATGGCCTTCGTGTGGAATTGTCATGTTAATACATGGTGCACTGAAAAGTGTCTCAAACTAAATGCTAAAAAATGCAGTATCATTTGCCTAGGAAAGCAGCAATTTGCTACGACCCACTGCAATAATGACTTTCACTCTCTAATGAGTCATTAGAGACCTGGGTGCCTGGAAAGATGGCTCCTTCTCCTTTGATCACCAATTAGCTACTGTAGTTAGGTAGCCCTATGTATCATAATTAACCACCAAAGGGCATCTCTTCCAAAATCAGTGAAGTTATTGCTGTCCTGTACTCTGCCATGGTTAGACCAACTATAGAATATAATGCACCCTTTGCCAAGCAAAAGCAGTTCGCATGAGTGCTGGTCGGCAGCTACCTGAGTTTTCATTTTCGAATGGAATTATCCTGAAGTCTTCTAAAGCTAAGTACCCCATTGGGGATCCTTTTTTCTTGCTCTAACCAATGTCAGAAAAAGTTAATTGTCTCGCCTGTGGAAAGCAAATACCACACCGAGATTTCCAGTCTTACTGCGTCACCTGTTTAGGCCCAGACCATGACGTACCTTGCTGTCAGTTTTGTGCTTTATTCAATGCCCGAACTATTCGTCGTTGGGCCCTTATTGTTACTAAATACTTTCCCTCTCGATCTCTGTATTCCTAAATGGCTTCGGTAAGCCATCCAACTACCGATCTTCCGAAAAAACGTAAGGATAAAGACAGAGACAGACTGCATAGGTCCAAAACTGCCGACGATGCTTCCATTAAGCTAGTCACCAGTTCGACAGTACTCAGGCTCTTTTGCAGCCACTAATGCCCACTTTAATGGATTCGCAGGCCGCTACCGAGACCCGTTCGGAGTCCGGTATGCCGAGAGACTCTTTTTTGACTACGGAACCTGCGGATGTCTCTACCTTGGAAGGGTCTGGAGCTGCTGTGCAGGCACCGGCTTCTGAGGAAGTTCTTCGCACTACCGGTATTAGACACAAACCGACGACTTCTTTCTCGTCTTCAGTTCTGTCTAAAACTACCAAGTTTCTAAGACCAAGAGTACGAGCTACACCTAAAAAAACAATGACACAAACTCAAGCATCTGCTTCCTTGCCACAACATCAAATGCTTAAAATGGCAGAAGACCTGATTATGCTGATTAGGGGAAGCCAGCCTTCCCCTGCTTAGAGAAAAAGAGATCTGTCCCCAGCAGCTGTAACCGACCAAGAGTCTGACGAGACTGAGATTTCTGAATATGAAGACATGCCTCTATCTGCTTATGAGGATTCAGATGCAGAGGAATCCATTCCCTCTACTTCCCCTCCAGAGGATTTTTCTTTTGGCGAAACCCTACATACTTTAAGAGAGCATTTCCACTGGGAATGTCAAGACTATCCTCAGTCCAAAAAGAGACTCAGAGAATTTTTAGATTTGCCACAATATAGACCTTTAGCAATACCTCCATTTCTGGATGTTGTGGATGATGTCTTTATGGAATCCAGTCTAACTCCTGATACTTTACCCCCTGCTCCAAGGAAACCAACAGGTGCTACAGAGTCCCTGACTCACAAATTTCTTTTCAAAAGTCCTACTGCTGACCCAGAGGTCATTTCCCAGGGGCCTAAAGGTATAAAAGCAACTACAGCTAAGAATCCCACCCCTTCAGACAGGGATTCCTGAACTTTAGACAGATGGGGTAAAAAAAAAGTATACACCTCTGCAACTCTCGCCATTAGGGCATTGAATTGCCAGTTTCACGTGCTGAAATACCAGCAACATGTTATGGAACTTATTAGCAAAATTATCTACCTTTTCAGACTGTGCAGAAAATAAAGAATTATAAGAGCTTATGCATTCTGCAAGCCAAGTCAGCAAGCATACTTTGCAGTGTGGCTTTGATGCCCTAGATGCATCTTGCAGGATAGCAGTCACTGGTTCTTTACTGAGAGGGCATGCTTGGCTTAAGGAGCAGACCTTGCCAGACCATGTCAAATCAAAATTACTAGATGCTCCTTTGAACAAGGACAATCTGTTTGGCACCAAAGCAGAAGTGGTTCTAAAAAAGATGGAAGAAAAAGCTAAATCTATGCAGACAAAGATTTTTTTGCAAGTGCAGCCTCCTAGAGTCAGTAGGCATTGTCCCTCGAAACATTGGTCTTTTTCAGCCCCCACAAGGACATGTCAAACTAGACCCAGGGAAAACAGACCCCCCCCCCCCGAGATTACAGTCTGAAGATGCAGAGATCTAAGCAATGGAGTGCCTCCACTTCAAAAACAGGGGAGTGCTAAGCCACCTTCTTACGGAAAGAATTCACAATGACTTCTCAACTTCACTCCTCACCTGTGCCCAACATATAGTGCCCCTAGGAGGAAAGCTTGCCCATCATGCAAAAACTGGATTTCCATCACCAAAGGCCGATGGGTCCTCAATATTGTATGCCAGGGGTACAAATTTTACTTCCACTCACTGCCAACCCCAAAAGGGTTCCCAGACCTTCCTCCAAACCAGTGGGCAGAGGCACAAAACCACGTTCAATCCCTGCTCTCCATAAGGGCAATTCAACCTGTTCCTACAGAACAGATAGGTTAAGGGTTCTATTCGAGACTTTTCCTGGTGCCCAGAAAAGAGGGCACTTGGCACCCAATCCTAAATCTTTCAGTTCTAAACACCTTCTTGATGGTACCAAAATTTAAAATGCTCACCCTTCAGCAACTTCTTCCTATGCTGTCCAAAGATGCCTAGTTAGCCACCCTAGACCTAAAAGAAGCCTATCTGCACATCCTGTCAGGGATTCATGCAGGAAATACCTACGTTTCAGGGCAGGCACTTCCTTTTGGTGTATCCACTGCTCCCAGAGTATTCACAAAATGCCAGGCTCCAGCCATTGCCTATTGCAGACAGAGAAAAATTAAAATTTACCCACACTTGGACGATTTCCTGATTCAGGCATACAGTCAGGAAAACCTGTTGCAGCACCTGAAATTTGTTAAGAACCTTCTAACCTCCCTGAGGTACACTGTGAACAAAAAGAAATCAAATCTAGTCCCCAGTCAAAAGATTGTATTCCTGGGAGCAAGCTTGGATACAGCATCCCAGATGGCATTCCTTACTCCAGAAAAACAAACCTATCTGACAGCTACTTCACTCAGTTGGCCACCAGAACCTAGATATCCGCAAGGAAAATCCTGCAGGCCCTAGGGTTCATGGCGTCTTGCATTCTACTAATTCCGTATCCCAGACTGCATATGAGGAAACTTCAGTGGTACTTAAACATTCTCAGGACCTGGAAACCGTCATTCCTATCGTACCTTGTCTAAGGACAGAGTATCTTTGGTGGGCAGCATCATCCAACCACAAGAAGGGACTTCCCTTTGCTCAACCCCACACCGTCCATACCCTAACCACAGACATATCAGACTATGCCTGGGGGGCACACCTGGACAATAAGTGCATTCAGGGCCACTGGAGCCCAAGTCAAATTCATCTGCACATCAACCAAAAGGAGATGCTAGCTGTTCAGCAAGCTCTGACAGCTTTCAGATCCCTACTCTCACCAGGACACCTGCTAATAAAAACAGACAACACCACAGTTAATGTGGTACATCAACAAGCAGACGGGAACCCACTTTTATACACTCTGCAGGCTAGCCGTGGCCCTGTAGAACATGGCCTTGGACATGCATATTCATCTGCAAGTTCAATTCCTGACAGGCAAACAAAACTCTCTGGCAGATGACTACAGCAGAAATCTCCTAGACCCACACGAGTGGCATTTAGAACCCAGCACCTTCAGCCTTCCAATCCAGAAATGGGGGACTCCAGAGGTGGACCTCTTTGCCTCCCCCTGCAATCACCAGCTCAGCAAATTCTGCACCAGGACACCTCACAGGCAGTTTAAATTAGCTGTAATTCAGTTAGGAGATAAGATAGTAGTACAAGCGTACTTAATTTCTGGTCATTAGTTAGTGGAAATCCTTTTGGAGTTTAAGTTGGGACTTGAAGCGTGGCAAGGTCCATCTTAGCAGTGCGTATTCAGTAATGCTGTCTGTTAGATAAGGTTTGGGCAGCGAGCTAGGAAAAACAAACAACAATAGAGAGTAAAGGAATTGAAAAAAACAAGGAATTAATACCTTATAGGATGTTAATAAGGCTATAACTTAATTAAAAGGGCAAACTAACACAGAACATAACAAAGGAATGGGATTGGAGAGCTGGTGCTACAGACTAGTTCCTAATGTTACGTTAACAGTGTAGGGCATGGACCGTATTCCACTTAGTAATTCATCAAGCAGAGTCCATTTTACATAATCTACATATAGACCCGGAATAAGTTATTACAGTAGGTATAGCTTTTAAATCAGCTGTGGTAGTAGTTTGTAGTGGTCATATAAAAATGTCATAGTCTTGCAGTGCACTCACTGTGCACACACTGTCTACAAAAATACCATGCATATACCTTTTATCAGAGTCTTCTAGACACACTCTAAAACATCTCAGCCTTCGGTGCAGACAGCACATACTCCTCCTCCACTTCCACATACTGCAAGTCCATACAGGTTATACAAGGGTCACCAGGAAAGCAGGCCTAGGCATGTAAGGCCCACTAACTCTGCTTCCATACAGGGGATGTGATTTAGTCATATGTCATAGGTTTATAAAGAGTTGCAAGTCAACTGAGCTGCAAGGAAATTTTCACTTTGCCAGTACTCACCTTTAGGGCTTTCCTCTATTTTCAAAGAGAGCCAGGATAGTCATACAAGGAGGGGGGAGGGGGCGGGGTGAATTTATGAATATTTTTTTAAAGGCAGACAGTGTGTCACACTTGTTTAACATCAATCCCCTCCCTTTCTACTTTGCTCTTTCCCCCTCTCTAAGCAACCTATCTCTAGCCCATTTCAAATGTTGCTACTGTGCAGTAAACAATGCACATTTTAAGTGTACTACAACTGATGACACCATAAGATGCTTCTCTGTCAATCAATTTCACTCGTTATTTCATGACCTGCAATGCTGCTCACATCCTAATTTTTATCTCTGGACTTCTGAAGTATACATGTACAAGCTTTGTATTAAGTGTAATATTATATGTATGTAATTTTTAGGATTTTTATATAATTTTGTATTATCTTTACAATGTTACTGAATGTGGAGCTTTTCTCCCCGGGTCTCCGCTGAAAATGGGCTCCTTGACCCAGTCGGACACTACCCGGTTAACAAATGTAGAATAAAATAAGTAAATAAATAAACCTAGAGGGTTGGTTTGTTCCAGAGAAGTGGGTAAGTGCTGTGTTATAAATCTATCCTTCTATCATGTTTTATTTGTTGGAGTGAATTAAGAGCTATGGCCCTAGTATTAGTTGGACTGTTTGATT
Organism: Protopterus annectens; assembly: GCF_019279795.1. Classification (NCBI taxonomy): domain Eukaryota; kingdom Metazoa; phylum Chordata; order Ceratodontiformes; family Protopteridae; genus Protopterus; species Protopterus annectens. The sequence continues at coordinate 248,673,433 of NC_056746.1, read as the reverse complement.
TATGGATGTATCAGAGTTTTTGGACTACTGGGCCCATTATAGCCAGCAAGCCTCCATGCTCCACTTTAGTAATACATGCTAATCCTGCCCCTAACTCTGACTGGCATCTTAAATTAAAACAAAAAAAACTGTTACCATAATGCTACCACTACAGAAGATAGCTGGGACACACACACATAAATCTGTCCCCTAACCTAACCCAACTCTAAACACAAATAATCACACACACACACTAAATCTGTCCCCTAACCTAACCCAACTCTAAACACTCACAATCACACACACTAAATCTGTCCCCTAACCTAACCCAACTCTAAACACTCACAATCACACACACACACACACACTAAATCTGTCCCCTAACCCAACTCTAAACACACACAATCACACACACGTAGTCCATCCCCTTATTGACCCTTGCTCTAACCCTAACCCACACATTCGCACTCAAGGACTTCTGCATACTGGTCCAAGCCTTTGCTACCTCCATTGTTCCTTTTTTAATCAGAGCTCATCTAGTGAAAATCCCAACACAACCAACAAATCAAATTACCTGCTAGACAACATCAAGTTGACCATTCTCATTGACAGGAATCTGCCAGATCTGGAGGCACTTATCCACCTGGAATGAGTCTATATTTGTGTAGTTAAATGATACATGGTTTGTAAAGAATGAGGATACTCTCCTCTTTGCATGGATTCTGTGCTTCCTTCAAGCTGTCTGGAAATGGTGGTAATGTCTCCATTTTCAGCAGGGATTTCATCCCTTCTAAAATGATACTCAGTGACCTTCCAAGTGAGCTTGTTCGACTCCATTTAACACCAGGTAAGAAGAATCTTCGACTTAGAACAGCTATGAAAGAATAATTTCAGTGGAAAGTCAGGGGAACCATAAATATCATCTTGTTGCAAATAGCCTGACATGACCATGACAATGTCTTAGCATTCTGAGAAAAAATCCCTATTAGAGATGGATAGCTAAACCTGTGTGACGTTATCTACTCTTCCATAGACTGCAGTACTTCTTCTAATGTTGGGCATTGCACAGAGTTTCTTAGATTGGGTCTCTGATAATTCCCTGGATTCAGTTGTCTACAACTCCACAAGGAGCAGAAATATGCTGGGCTTAGTTCCTACAAATTCAGCTCTGACCTGCTCCTTGCCCTTGGATGGTCTCTCATTTAAGTCTCATTCTCAGCTGGTTTTGTTTACCCTCAGAACATCATCTCCCATGGTTACCAATACCACCCTCTTCAAAGGCTTCAGAAGTGTTGCACTTTTACAGTTGTACAACAGAATTGTATGCTAACCCCAAAATGGAACCAGGGTATGCAACCACCTGTGCTAAGGATCATTTTGCTAATTTACATAAAACAGATGTTATCAAATTTGCCATTGTATTTGGTAATGGTGAGCTACCCCCATCAGGACCAAGTACAGTGTCATCTTCAATAACCCCCCCCCCCCAGTTGTCAGAAGATGTAAGTAGACAACAGAAGGAAGAAACTGCTTTGATTACCTTGTAAGGCCAGAATCTCTTGTCACAATGAAAATATGAATTGTGTCTCCCAAGAAATTTATTGAGACAGTGAAGCCTTCCATAAAATATATGCTTGTTTATGAGGTTAAGGATAATTATAAGTCCTTCTTCAGCTAATTTACATCACTGCTCAGAATTTATCTGTAATTACAACACCTATTCAGTTCCTAATGACATCACCATCATATTGGCTAACAAATTTGCTGCAAATGTCTCCCCTGAAAATATCACAACCCCCCAACATACTGGAGTCCCTCTCTCCTCCTATCTCTAAGAACCTTATCTTTTAAGTGCTCTCAAAGACCAAAAAATACTTCTGATCTCCTTAAGTTATTCAATTTAACACCGCTGACTCAAGAAATATGGCCCCACAAGTCTCTTTTACAAAGGCTTGGGAAGCATCATCAATGATCTCATAAACTGCAACATTAAGACTTTAGACCAGCTTGACCACCAACAATTCAGATTTATTATGGTAGATTATGCCTCCTCAGTCTTGTGAAGTCTTTGAAAAGGTCACACAGGCCATGGACAATGGCTACACTATTCATGCTACCTACCTGGACTTAGCAAAAGCATCTGATACCATAGCATAAGATGGAATTTTAAATAATCAAATAGCCTTAAACATAGATGTCTATGTAGTAAATGGATTAAAAACTGGCTCAAGGAAAGAATGGATGTTGTCAGGGTCAGTGATGCCTTCTCAGTTAAAGAAAAAGTGACCAGTGGTACTCCCCAGGGATCCTTATTTGGCCCATGCCTTTTTTCCATTTATTTCACAGATCTCAGCATAGAAATCAAGGATCTGTGGCCATCAAAATTTGCCAATGATTGCAAGTTGGGTTTAGATGTCAAATCAATGGATGATACAAATGGCCTTCGTGTGGAATTGTCATGTTAATACATGGTGCACTGAAAAGTGTCTCAAACTAAATGCTAAAAAATGCAGTATCATTTGCCTAGGAAAGCAGCAATTTGCTACGACCCACTGCAATAATGACTTTCACTCTCTAATGAGTCATTAGAGACCTGGGTGCCTGGAAAGATGGCTCCGTCTCCTTTGATCACCAATTAGCTACTGTAGTTAGGTAGCCCTATGTATCATAATTAACCACCAAAGGGCATCTCTTCCAAAATCAGTGAAGTTATTGCTGTCCTGTACTCTGCCATGGTTAGACCAACTATAGAATATAATGCACCCTTTGCCAAGCAAAAGCAGTTCGCATGAGTGCTGGTCGGCCGCTACCTGAGTTTTCATTTTCGAATGGAATTATCCTGAAGTCTTCTAAAGCTAAGTACCCCATTGGGGATCCTTTTTTCTTGCTCTAACCAATGTCAGAAAAAGTTAATTGTCTCGCCTGTGGAAAGCAAATACCACACCGAGATTTCCAGTCTTACTGCGTCACCTGTTTAGGCCCAGACCATGACGTACCTTGCTGTCAGTTTTGTGCTTTATTCAATGCCCGAACTATTCGTCGTTGGGCCCTTATTGTTACTAAATACTTTCCCTCTCGATCTCTGTATTCCAAAATGGCTTCGGTAAGCCATCCAACTACCGATCTTCCGAAAAAACGTAAGGATAAAGACAGAGACAGACTGCATAGGTCCAAAACTGCCTACGATGCTTCCATTAAGCTAGTCACCAGTTCGACAGTACTCAGGCTCTTTTGCAGCCACTAATGCCCACTTTAATGGATTCGCAGGCCGCTACCGAGACCCGTTCGGAGTCCGGTATGCCGAGAGACTCTTCTTTGACTACGGAACCTGCGGATGTCTCTACCTTGGAAGGGTCTGGAGCTGCTGTGCAGGCACCGGCTTCTGAGGAAGTTCTTCGCACTACTGGTATTAGACACAAACCGACGACTTCTTTCTCGTCTTCAGTTCTGTCTAAAACTACCAAGTTTCTAAGACCAAGAGTACGAGCTACACCTAAAAAAACAATGACACAAACTCAAGCATCTGCTTCCTTGCCACAACATCAAATGCTTAAAATGGCAGAAGACCTGATTATGCTGATTAGGGGAAGCCAGCCTTCCCCTGCTTAGAGAAAAAGAGATCTGTCCCCAGCAGCTGTAACCGACCAAGAGTCTGACGAGACTGAGATTTCTGAATATGAAGACATGCCTCTATCTGCTTATGAGGATTCAGATGCAGAGGAATCCATTCCCTCTACTTCCCCTCCAGAGGATTTTTCTTTTGGCGAAACCCTACATACTTTAAGAGAGCATTTCCACTGGGAATGTCAAGACTATCCTCAGTCCAAAAGAGACTCAGAGAATTTTTAGATTTGCCACAATATAGACCTTTAGCAATACCTCCATTTCTGGATGTTGTGGATGATGTCTTTATGGAATCCAGTCTAACTCCTGATACTTTACCCCCTGCTCCAAGGAAACCAACAGGTGCTACAGAGTCCCTGACTCACAAATTTCTTTTCAAAAGTCCTACTGCTGACCCAGAGGTCATTTCCCAGGGGCCTAAAGGTATAAAAGCAACTACAGCTAAGAATCCCACCCCTTCAGACAGGGATTCCTGAACTTTAGACAGATGGGGTAAAAAAAAAGTATACACCTCTGCAACTCTCGCCATTAGGGCATTGAATTGCCAGTTTCACGTGCTGAAATACCAGCAACATGTTATGGAACTTATTAAGCAAAAATTATCTACCTTTTCAGACTGTGCAGAAAATAAAGAATTATAAGAGCTTATGCATTCTGCAAGCCAAGTCAGCAAGCATACTTTGCAGTGTGGCTTTGATGCCCTAGATGCATCTTGCAGGATAGCAGTCACTGGTTCTTTACTGAGAGGGCATGCTTGGCTTAAGGAGCAGACCTTGCCAGACCATGTCAAATCAAAATTACTAGATGCTCCTTTGAACAAGGACAATCTGTTTGGCACCAAAGCAGAAGAGGTTCTAAAAAAGATGGAAGAAAAAGCTAAATCTATGCAGACAAAGATTTTTTTGCAAGTGCAGCCTCCTAGAGTCAGTAGGCATTGTCCCTCGAAACATTGGTCTTTTTCAGCCCCCACAAGGACATGTCAAACTAGACCCAGGGAAAACAGACCCCCCCCCCCCGAGATTACAGTCTTAAGATGCAGAGATCTAAGCAATGGAGTGCCTCCACTTCAAAAACAGGGGAGTGCTAAGCCACCTTCTTACGGAAAGAATTCACAATGACTTCTCAACTTCACTCCTCACCTGTGCCCAACATATAGTGCCCCTAGGAGGAAAGCTTGCCCATCATGCAAAAACTGGATTTCCATCACCAAAGGCCGATGGGTCCTCAATATTGTATGCCAGGGGTACAAATTTTACTTCCACTCACTGCCAACCCCAAAAGGGTTCCCAGAACTTCCTCCAAACCAGTGGGCAGAGGCACAAAACCACGTTCAATCCCTGCTCTCCATAAGGGCAATTCAGCCTGTTCCTACAGAACAGATAGGTTAAGGGTTCTATTCGAGACTTTTCCTGGTGCCCAGAAAAGAGGGCACTTGGCACCCAATCCTAAATCTTTCAGTTCTAAACACCTTCTTGATGGTACCAAAATTTAAAATGCTCACCCTTCAGCAACTTCTTCCTATGCTGTCCAAAGATGCCTAGTTAGCCACCCTAGACCTAAAAGAAGCCTATCTGCACATCCTGTCAGGGATTCATGCAGGAAATACCTACGTTTCAGGGCAGGCACTTCCCTTTGGTGTATCCACTGCTCCCAGAGTATTCACAAAATGCCAGGCTCCAGCCATTGCCTATTGCAGACAGAGAAAAATTAAAATTTACCCACACTTGGACGATTTCCTGATTCAGGCATACAGTCAGGAAAACCTGTTGCAGCACCTGAAATTTGTTAAGAACCTTCTAACCTCCCTGAGGTACACTGTGAACAAAAAGAAATCAAATCTAGTCCCCAGTCAAAAGATTGTATTCCTGGGAGCAAGCTTGGATACAGCATCCCAGATGGCATTCCTTACTCCAGAAAAACAAACCTATCTGACAGCTACTTCACTCAGTTGGCCACCAGAACCTAGATATCCGCAAGGAAAATCCTGCAGGCCCTAGGGTTCATGGCGTCTTGCATTCTACTAATTCCGTATCCCAGACTGCATATCAGGAAACTTCAGTGGTACTTAAAAAGTGTTTGGTGCCAACATTCTCAGGACCTGGAAACCGTCATTCCTATCGTACCTTGTCTAAGGACAGAGTATCTTTGGTGGGCAGCATCATCCAACCACAAGAAGGGACTTCCCTTTGCTCAACCCCACACCGTCCATACCCTAACCACAGACATATCAGACTATGCCTGGGGGGCACACCTGGACAATAAGTGCATTCAGGGCCACTGGAGCCCAAGTCAAATTCATCTGCACATCAACCAAAAGGAGATGCTAGCTGTTCAGCAAGCTCTGACAGCTTTCAGATCCCTACTCTCACCAGGACACCTGCTAATAAAAACAGACAACACCACAGTTAATGTGGTACATCAACAAGCAGACGGGAACCCACTTTTATACACTCTGCAGGCTAGCCGTGGCCCTGTAGAACACGGCCTTGGACATGCATATTCATCTGCAAGTTCAATTCCTGACAGGCAAACAAAACTCTCTGGCAGATGACTACAGCAGAAATCTCCTAGACCCACACGAGTGGCAATTAGAACCCAGCACCTTCAGCCTTCCAATCCAGAAATGGGGGACCCCAGAGGTGGACCTCTTTGCCTCCCCCTGCAATCACCAGCTCAGCAAATTCTGCACCAGGACACCTCACAGCAGGGCCTGGAAAGTGGCTGCCCTATCCTTCCAGTGGGAAAACCTCTCAATCTATGCACCCCCCCCCTCTGCCTCTTCTCTCAAGAATATTACTCAAGATAAGACAGGACAGACCAAGGGAAATCCTGATTGCCCCGGACTGCCCACGCCAGCACTGGTACCCACTACTGCGCAGCCTGTCACCGGTGCCACTCTGGCACCTACCCCAGATCCCGACCCTCCTCTTTCAGCAGGGGGGACAGATCTTGCATCAGCAACTGCAAACCCTGAATCTTGCAGCCTGACTTATTCCTTGAATTCTCCCCCAGTGACCAGCCTAAGCAAGCAGGTGCTGGATGTCATTCTTGAAGCCAGAAAACCCAGTACAAGGAAATCCTATGCTGACAAGTGGAAAAGGTATTGTTCCTGGACTCTGTCTAAAGGAGAGGACACAGCACTGCCCTCCTTACCTCTAATCCTGGATTACCTAGCAGATCTACTCCACAGAGGCCTATCCTCCTCCTCCATTAAGATCCATGCCTCTGCCATCTCGGCTCATTACAGCACTGAGCCACCTGTCTTCTCTCACCCTCTCATCAAACAGTTCCTGAGAGGGACAAACAACTTAAGGCCACCAAGGAGAGCACCCACCCCTGCTTGAGACCTTAACTTTGTACTGGAAAAGCTCACGCTACCCACTTTGAGCCTGCAGCATCAGCAGAGTTAAAATTCCTCTCTTGGAAAACAGCCTTGCTTCTGGCCATCACTTCAGCTAGAAGTGTGTCTGAGCTACAAGCACTTATGACTGTGGAACCCTTCATTATTTTTCATTCAGTACTAAACCTTCCTTTATACCTAAAGTGGTGTCCAGTGTGGCTCTCAACCAATCTATCCATTTGCCAAACTTCTTCCCTAATCCCCAAAATAGAGGGGAAAGGATCCTGCACTAATTGGATTTGCACAGACAGCTCAGATTGTACCTTGATAGGACTAAGCCCTTCAGGAAATCTGACCAATTACTAGTCAATTTTGCACCAGGGGCAGAGGGCAAGGCTATTTCAAAACAACCGATTTCCAAATGGATAGCACACTGTATCCATTTCCGCTACAAACACCATAGAACACCAACCACTCAGGGGGTCAGAACACATTCAACTAGGGCAACTTCTACCTCTACAGCATTACTCAGAGGAGTCCCTACCAGGGACATTCTGGAAGCTGCTACCTGGAGTTTTGTACACACCTTCACCAAGCATTACCACTGCCTTTCTTTTCCAAATCCAGGGTGGGTTTTGCAGCAGCAGTCCTGCAGGGCATACTAGCCAGCCCTAACTCTTCTTGATTGCCTCCACCCTTTCTTCAGCTTTGGGAATCAACCCAAGTATGATGACTGCAACAGAGAAACACGAAGAACATAGTACAGTTGTGTACACTTACCATAAATGTAGATGTTAGAGTGTATTCACTGTTGCAGTCCTGCTTTCCCACCCTCCAGCCCCCTTGTCTCTCTCTCTCTCACCTCTCTATGTCTATTACTCACCCCTTACAGGGCTATTGGTATTTACTTTTTACTGGTGGTGTTTTTCCCACCATAACTTAGCTCCCTATTTAGGGGGCTCCTGACATTTGGGGCAAGAAAAACTGATGTAATCGCGTCGGCTGCCTGTTTTTATACCCCTGATGACCTGACGTCAGTCCTGGAGCATCAGCAACTGACGCAGAAATACTAAGTCTCTGGTATTCGGGCCGACTGAGGGCTACCTGCAGGCAGATAACCCAAGTGTGATGACTGCAACAGTGAATACACTAGAACATCTACATTTATGGTAAGTGTACACAACTGTACTTTCCTTGTGCTACTATCGAGCAAGGCTGCTGAAATGATCCCTGGGGTGAAGTTCCTGTTACCCATCCACTCATCAAGATTTTTCTTGAAGAGGGCTAGTGAAGTGCTCTGCTTGACATGAATGGGGAGTTTATTCCAGAGTATGGGTAGTCTCTGGGTTAGTAACCTGTCTGTCCAGCAGGTTCTGTTTATTGTGGTGATGAGGTTGAGGTCCTTGCATCATTTGGTGCGGAGAGATTGAGACTTTAACATTGGGTTAGACATGGTTTTGTATGCCAAGCAGAGATCGCCTCTAAGTAGGTGATATGAGATGGAGTATAGCTGTAGTTTTTTTGAGTCTGTCTGTATAGGGCATGTGTTTGAGTCCTAGGATCCTCTTTGTGAGGAATTTTTGTGGCCTCCAGTTGCTGCAGGTATCTAGTGAGGTAAGTGCCAAATGGGGCATTGTACTCTCTAATTGGTCTAATGAGGGATGAATAAAGAGAGATTGACTGCTTTCTTCCTGGATGAGAAACCTTTTTTAATGAGGTGTGCCACATAGAAGGACTTTCTAACTACAGTGGCATACTATCTACTTGTGTCCCTAGATCTCTTATCACACCTTGGGAGTTGAGAGAGCTACTGTCGATGTGGTAGTTCGTGGGCACTGTGTTTTCCCCGAAGGGGATGAAGATGCACGTTTTAGCTTTGAACTTAAGACCATTTTAGATCTTTCTTTCCTGAACCTGTTTGTGATAGTGCCCAAGTCCAAAATTATGTCACTTCACAACTTGTTACATCATCTTCATTGAAGTTTTATTGTAACACTACATTTAAAAGATGTATATCATCACATATCTATTCATGCAGACTTCAGGCATTTCTTAAGCTTTTGTGTGTCTGGATCACTTACCCTTTGGACTAACCCCTGCACCAAGAGAAATCATAAAGTGTCTAGATCCAGTTCATTGCCGCCTATATGGTATCCACATTTTTTCATGTTTAGATGAAGTGCTTATTTTTGCTGAGTCTTTTTCAGAGTGTCAGGAATCTCTCACTTAAGTAAGAGACTTATTTAACAAGATGAGATTCCAAGAGAGCATTCAATATTCTTTCTGACTCCACATACAGCTGTGTTCTTAGGGTGTCAGCTAGACATCTCAGTTCAAAGATCTTTCCTTCCACAGGAAAAAAAATTGGTCTGTATTTAGATCTACTTCTAGGGGTTTCCACTCCAACTTTGGTCACTACAAGGGGAATACCTCACAATTTTGAGTCTCACAGCATCTGTGGTTCTCCTAATACCCCTGCCAAGACTCCACATGAGAAAGATGCAGTGATATCCGAAGTCTCTTTGGTCTCAGCACCAACATATTGCTTCTTTTTGAATCCCAGTTCTGTGGTTTGTCAGAAGAGAAATCACTTGGAGACAGCAAACTTCCATAAATCCAGACCCCCCCCCCATTCCAAAACAGTAACCACAGACACCTCAGACTTTGCTTGGGGTGCAGTTTCAAGAGGGATAAAAATGCAAGGTATGTGGGACACCAAGGACAGATTCAGGCAAGAGATGCTTGCTCTTATCAGGGAGGAACAAGGTTGTACCCCCTTTACAGACTAACCAAGTTAGTTTGTGATGTAGCTTCACAGCACAATCTCACTCTGCTGACACCCTACATTCTGTCAGAGCAACTGGCAAAATTCTGCTCCAGGACTCCAGGCAAGAAGCCTGCAGGACATGTGCCTTTTCCTTTTATTGGAAAGGAATGTTACCTGCATGTTTTTTCCGTCGTTTTCATGGATATTTAGGGTACTTATAAACATTCAGAAGTAATCACCCAAGATCATTGTGGTGACTCCCTTCTGCCCTAGGCAACAGTGGTTTTCCCTTCTTTTGGAAATGGCCAGGTGCAGTGACCTCAAGCTTCCTCAGGGACTGGATGTACTCACACAAGAACAGGGGTGTTTAACACACCCTTATCCCAGTCAACTTAAACTGCCTGCCTGGATGATAGTGTCTTAATTCCCTTTAGACACCTGTTTACAGAGGATATGCAGCAGATACTAATGGAGGCAAGAAAGCCTGTTATTGGTAAGTCATATATTAGCAAATGGAGAAAGTTTTCTAGTTGGTGCCAACAATATAACCAACACCCATTCAGGGCTAGTTGTTTTCTGGTTTAACAATATTTGTGTAATTTACTATCTTAAGGCCTTTCGTACTTCTCTACCAAGATTCATTGCGTTTATATCATGTTATCGAAAGATGAAAATAGCGAGTGCTATTTCATCAAACTTAAAATATCTAAACCGCATAATATCTCACCACTACACTATAACCAAGGTGCTGAGAGTCTTCATACATTAAGCTGTAAGAATAAGAATGGCTTAATACTGATAAAATCATTCAGCCCTGGTTTAGATGTAGAATCGCAAAATATCTGCCATCTACTTTCGAGAGCCGAAAGTTTGATCTTCCAATTCCCTTCACTACTACTTGTTTCCATTAAATCAATGATGGCAAACTTGAAACTATGGTTGTTACCTTTTTCAGAAATGTGTCTACACAGAGCATTTTTTTCCTCTTTCCTCTGGATTCTATACAAGTGTTCGTATATCCTGGTTTTTAACTTCCTTTCGGTTTTGCCTATATAATAGGCCGAACAGGATATACACGTGGCTATGTAGACCACCCTTTGCGTATTGCAGTTACCTTTACGTGTCTTAATTTTCGTCTTCAAAACATTGTCCAATTTAATGTCTATACTAGTGTTAATGGAGTTACATTGTCTACACATACCACATTTACGTGTACCTCTACTAAAAGTCTTAGTTTCCCTTAAGTGCTCAAATAAGTATTTCAGATTATGAGACATTTTGTATACAATTTTTGGGGGCTCACTCCCTAATGCACCCTCCTTGTCAGAAAGCATAAGGATCTCCCAGTGTTTATTTAAAATTTCTTTAACTAAATTAGAAAGTAGATGGCAGATATTTTGCGATTCTACATCTAAACCAGGGCTGAATGATTTTATCAGTATTAAGCCATTCTTACAGCTTAATGTATGAAGACTCTCAGCACCTTGGTTATAGTGTAGTGGTGAGTTGGCATCTTTAGACACACTTCCCATTTGTGTTAGTTGTTCACATTAGGTGTTCACATCAGTGGTTTATATTAGTTGTTCATGTTCTATATTGGAGGGTACACGTTCTCTAAATGGGTTTTATTAGGTTTAGATATACCCCCCTGGGATGTCTAGCCTTATTTCTATTATTATATTGGATGCGCTATTAGGTTATACTGATATTTGTATGCAGTATTCAATTTGTACCCCATATATTCACACGTCTATAACAAGCTTTAGAAACTTTGTGTCATAGTTGGCTAGTACACTACCCTTTCTGTACATGACATTGTTTTATTTTAATCAACTTTAACTTTTCATATATTGATGTTTTTTATATATTGACGTTTTTAATGTTCTCATTAAGTTTGTTTTTATGTAATTCTGGTACAGTAGATATTTGATTAGGTTGTGTTACTAACTAGTACAGTATAATGTTTTTATTAGGCACTTAAATTTAGTATATATTGTTAGAGAGTGTATTTAATTGTATTAGTAGAAGGAATTTTAGTTAGTTAATATCTCAAATATATATGTGGTAAAAATTTATTATTATGTAAGCTATGTTATGCATTACAAGCATTTTCTGCACATGCTGATTTCTTGCACATGCCGATTCTATGTACACGCTGTTGTATATGCACAAGTTGCTGAACAACACGATACAGTATTAATGTTGCCCTTTTAAATAGTAATTGTTTGGTTAGCAGTTGGCGCCAAAAAGAATTTAAAAACTCATTTCTGACATTTGTTCATGGTTCTGAGGAAGTCTGACGGAGGTCAGACGAAAGCGCTTAACCTTGTGACACTTTTACCTAAATCATACATTTTTGTGTTGTGACTTTCAGTCAATAAACGGTGGTTTAACTATCCTGCTGTCGTTGTCCGAGCTTTTTGGGATTCAGTTCGTGGGCACCCTTTCTGGATTGTTGAAAATGCTAAAAAGTGCATAGTCATCCTCTTTGGGAAAAACAAGGTGCCCACAAATTACCACATAGGTGGTAATCCATTAAGTACGGAAGAAGTAATTGGAGATTTGGGGACCAATGTAGATAGTTATCTCTCCATTGATAATCACGTTGCCAAAGTGGTTAGAAAGACCTTCTATATAGCCCACCTTATCACGAAAGGGTTCGCATCTAGATCAAGAGAGGTCATCGTGCCCCTCTACTCGTCACTCATCAGGCCCATAATTGAATACAATGCCCCTTTTGGGATGCACCTTACCCGACACCTGCAGCAACTGGAGAGACCCCAAAAGTACCTCACCAAGAGGATCATGGGCTACAAACAGATGTCCTATGCAGCTCGACTAAAGAAACTCCAGCTCTACTCAGTTGCTTACTGCCTACTCAGAGGCGATCTATGCCTGACGTACAAAGCCATGTGAAATCCAGAATTAATGGACATGCTCCACCTCAAAAAATCCAAGTCCCTTAGAGCTACATGCTCCAGGGACCTAAACCTCAGCACAAAAATAAATAGGACATGCTGGAGGGACAGATTCATTTCCCAAAGGCTCCCCTCACTCTGGAATAGAATCCCAATTCATGTTAGACATAGCCCCTCGCTGACCCTCTTCAAGCGAAATTTGGACGCGTGGATGGGAAATCGCAAATTCACCCCTGGGATCTCTCCTGTGTCCCTGCTAGACAGAGGCACAGTAAACTAATCTTAAAAGGGTACCTTCTGTGACCTACTTTTCAGAGGCACAGTAGGCTAATCTAATAGGGAGGCGGAAGCCAAATACACTCTGGCTAGGCTTATAAATGCCCTAGGGCAGATAGCCTAGTATCTACCTATGAACACTCTCAAGGAGCATTTCCACTGGGAAGCCCAAGATTATCCTCAATCTAAGAAAAGACTAAGAGAGTTTCTAGATCTTCCTCAGCACAGACCCTTGGCCATCCCTCCTGTTTTGGAAGTGGTGGATGATGTTTTCAATGAATCTAGCCTCACCCCTGACACCCTAGCCCCTGCTCCTAGAAAACCTGACCAGTACTACAGGGTGCCTGATTCACATAAGTACTTGTTTAAAAACCCTGCAGCAGACCCAGAGGTCATCACACAGGGGCCCAAAGGGGCCAAGGCTAGCTCATCTAAAAACCCAATTCCCTCTGACAAGGACTCGAGCTCTGGACAGATGGAGTAAGAAAGTACACTTCGCAACCTTAGCTGTTAGAGCTCTTAACTGCCAGTTCCATATGCTGAAATATCAACAGCACACCTTGGAACTTATGAAACAAAAAATTTAATTTTTACCTGACGCTAATACTTCCAAAGAGTTAGCAGATGATCTGCACTGTACGTCTCAAGTAGCTAAACACTCCCTGCACTGCGAATTCGATACCCTAGAAGCCTCAAGTAGGGACGGTGTGGCAGGTTCAGTCATTAGGAGGCACACATGGCTAAAAGAACAGCCACTGCCTGATCATATAAAATCAAAACTACTTGATCCCCCCCGGATAAAGACCGCTTGTTTGGATCAAAATCAGAGGAGGTCATCAAAAAGATGGAGGATAAAGCTAAATCTATGCAAACAGTAAAAAACTTCTTCCAAGTTCAACCTCCCAGATTCAGCAGAAACTTTCTCTCTAAGCACTGGTCTTTCCCAGCCCCCAGTAGACAAAATTCTGCAAGCACTGGGTTAAATGTCATCCTGCATTCTGATGATTTCCCTGGCCAGGCTGCACATGAGGAAACTCCAGTGGTACCTAAAGAACCTTTGGTGCCAAAACCTACAATCTGTGGAGACCACTCTCCCCCTCATTCCATGCATAAGGAATGGGTTTCTTTGGTGGGCAGAGGCCTGCACTCAGAACAAGGGCCTTCCCTTCACCTATCTTCCTCAAAGCCAGACTATCACCACAGACACCTCAGACGCTCCTTGAGGTGCTCATTTAGACACCCGGTGCATCCAAGGCTCTTGGGAACTCAGGCACCTTCACTGGCACATCAACCTAAAGGAAATGATGTCAGTTCATAAGGCTATCACATCCTTCCAAGACCACCTAAAACCGGGAGTCCTCCTCATAAAAACAGACAATACCACAGTCATGTGATACATCAACAAGCAGGGGTGGAGACACTCCTACCCTCTTTGCTGACTAGCCATGAGCCTCTGGCAGACAGCCTCCTCCATGGGCCTATACCTGATAGCCCAGTACATCCCAGGAGTAAACAACACCCTAGCAGACCATCTAAGCAGAAAATACTTAGACCTCTATGAAAGGAAACTCCAAAAGGGGACATTCCTCCAAATCACCCAGTCCTGGGGGACATCAGAGGTGGACCTCTTCGTCTCACAACACAACAATCAGCTGCACAAATTCTGCACCAGGGCATTCCACCCCCTAGCTTGGAAAGTGGATGCTCTCTCATTCCAGTGGACCAATCTTTTCATTTATGCATCATCCCCCACCCTTACTCCCAAGGGTACTGCTCAAAATAAGGCAGGAAGGACCAAAAGCCATCCTTATAGCACCAGATTGGCCCAGGCAACATTGGTACCCCTTGCTTCTCAGCCTGACCAAGGAGCCTTACAGGCCTCTGCTTTTAACTGCAGACCTCCTGACACAAGCCAGAGGGGAGATTCTGCAGCCAAACCTGCACACACACAAACTTTCTACATGGCTTATCCCCCAGAAACCGGGGATAACCCACAGATGTTCATCATGTTTCACTGTTGCAGTCATTACACTTGGGTTATCCTGCTGGTAGGCTACCCGCAGTCGGCCTGAATTCCAAAGTCCTGGTCCGGCGTCGGTTGCTGTCGCCTCTTCCCTGACGTCAGTGCACCAGGGGTATATAAAATGCAGCCAACGCCATTTTTCTTCAGTCTTTCTTGCCGCGTGGTGCCCGAAGCAAAAGCAGTTCGCAAGTGCCAGTCGGCCGACTCCTGAGATTTGCGAATTTGAATTTCAGATCCGAAGTCTTCAATAAAGCTAAGTACCCCATTGGGGAAACTTTTTCTTGCTCCAGTCCGATGTCAGTAAAAGTTAACAATTGCATTTCTTGTGGGAAGCAAATGCCTCATAAGGATTTTCATTCTTAATGTATTCCTTGCCTAGGCCCTGACCACGACGTTGCTAGTTGTCAGTTTTGTGCTAGATTCATTCAACGTACTATTAAGCGTCGGTTCTATTTTGCTTTTCATTACTTTGGCCGAAGGTTTAACTATATAATGCCGTCGGAACAACCGACGACCGGAGTCCATAAAAAGTGCAAGGACAAAGACAGGCATCCGAGGTCCAAAACCAACGACGAAGCCTCTTCTAGGCTAGTCGCCGCTTCGCCGGTTTTCATTGAGGCACTTTCGCAGCCCCGACACCTGCTACCTCAGAGCCATAGGCCGCCTCTGACTCCCATGTGGAGACGGCTAAGCCTCTGGAAACTCAAGGTATTGGGCCTATGGAAACTATTCCCTCAGATGGGTCCGGAGCCGCTTAGCAGGCATCGGCTTCTGAGGGTGTTTTCAGACCTAAGCAGCTTACTATCAAGACCTCTTCAGCAGCCAAGGCAAAGTCTAAAACACCTTTAAAGACAAAGAAACAAGTACAGCATTCTCCTGGACAGTCATCCATGCCAAAGAAACAGATGCTGAAAATGGCTGAGGACCTAATTACTTTGATCAGGGGCTCGACTATGACTCCTCTGACCAGGTTTCTATTTCTTCTGATTCCTCCTCAGAACAGGGATATTCTCTTCCTCCCTATGAGGACTCTGATGCTGAAGAATCTATACCTTCAGCCTCTCCTCCTGAGGACTACTCTTTTGGGGAAACCCTGCACACCATGAGGGAACATTTCCATTGGGAGAGCCAGGATTATTCAGAATCCAAGAAAAGGCTCAGAGATTTTCTTTTATTGCCTCAGCACAGGCCTCTTGCTATCCCCCCTGTACTAGATATTGTTGATGTTTTTTTCTGAATCCAGTTTGACTCCTGATTCTTTACCCCCTGCACCAGTTAAACCAGATAGGTACTACAGGGTTCCAGATTCTCATAAATTTCTTTATAAAAACCCTGCTGCTGATCCAGAAACTATTTCTCAGGGTCCCAAAGGGGTCAAGGCTTCCACTGCAAAAAAAACCCTGTTCCCTCTGATAGGGATTCTAGAGCACTGGACAGATGGGGGAAAAAAGTTTACACCTCAGCTACTTTAGCTGTAAGGGCTTTAAACTGCCAGTTTCACATGCTTAAATATCAACAATACATAATGTCTTTGCTAAAACAGAAAATGTTTACAAGCTCTGAATGTCCTGAGAACAAGGAAATGCAGGATGTATTGCATGCAGCTGAACAAGTGGGAAAGCATACTTTGCAATGTGGTTTTGATTCATTAGAGGCATCTTGCAGAGCCGCAGTTACAGGTTCTGTCATTCAAAGGCATGCTTGGTTAAAAGAACAGAGTTTACCTGATCATGTTAAAGCAAAATTATTGAATGCTCCATTACAGCATGATACTCTGGTGTTAAGGCAGAAGAGGTGTTAAAGAAAATGGAGGATAAAGCAAAATCAATGCAGACAGTAAAGGATTTCTTACAGTTTCAGCCACCTAAATGTGGTCCTTTCCAGTGTCAGACAGGCCACAAAGAGGCAGATCTCAGCCCCAAGGCTCATACAGACCTAAACAATGGGCTGCTTCAGCCCCCAAAGGCGGAGAAGACAAATCATAACCTTATAAGAAACAGTCCCAATGACTTTCCTCTACAAATGCCAAGCACTTACCTTTTGGCAGCACCCTTAAGGGGAAAACTAGCACTTTTCTCACAAAATTGGCACATGATCACCCAGGACAAATGGGTACTGAATATTGTTTCTCAGGGTTACAGGTTCCACTTTCACACCCTACCAAGGTCAAAAGGTATGCCAGACCTGCCACAAAATCAATGGGCAGAGGCACAAAAATAAATTTCTACACTCATGGACATGAGGGCTATTCAAAAAGTACCACAGCAAGAACAGGGGCAAGGATTTTACTCAAGACATTTCTTGGTACCCAGAAAGGACAAACCCTGGAGACCAATACTGGACCTGTCCTTTTTAAATACTTTCCGGGATGTCCCAAAATTCAAAATGTTGACACTGCAGCAACGTCTACCCATGCTGGGCAAAAAGGCTTGGCTAGTTACTTTGGACCTCAAAGAGGCATACCTGCATGTGCCAATCAGACAATCATGCAGAAGATACCTCAGATTCAAGGCTGGCTCAAAGCATTACCAATTCTCTGCACTGCTCTTTGGCTTATCTACTGCACCCAAGGTCTTCACAAAATGCCTGGCACCAGTAATTGCATTTTGCAGACAAAAAGGAATTCAAGTATATCCCTGCTTGGATGACTGCCTTATTCAAGCAGAGAGCAAGGACATTCTACTAAAGCATCTGGCATTTGTAAAAAGATTACTAATTTGCCTAGGGTACACAGTAAACGAAAAGAAATCAAAACTAGTGCCCTCTCAAGAGATAATATTCCTGGGTGCAAGCTTAAATACAAATGCCCAGATGGCTTATCTCACGCCAGACAAACAAAGGCAACTGACTCATTACTTTCAAATGATGGCAACAAAGACCCAGCTCCCTGCAAGAAAAATTCTGCAGGCTTTGGGCTCCATGGCATCCTGCATCCTGCTAATTCCATATGCCAAACTGCATATGAGGAAGCTACAATGGTATCTAAAAAGTGTTTGGACTCAACATTGCCACAGCCTGGAAACAATAATAACTCTTATTCCCTGCTTGCAACAGGAGTTTCAATGGTAGGTACTGACCTGTCACCACAACAAGGGACAGCCTTTCACTTTACCCACAGCCAGGCAGACACTAACAACAGATGCATCGGATTATGCCTGGGGGGCACATATCGCAGGAAAATGTATTCAGGGCACGTGGCCTGCGGACCAAATGCATCTTCATATCAATCAAAAAGAGATGCTAGCTGTACAGAATGTCCTGACAGCCTACAAGGATCTACTACAGCCAGGACAACTATTACTAAAGACGGACAATACTACAGTTATGTGGTACATAAACAAGCAAGGGGGCACACATTACTAACCCCTCTGCAGGCAAGCCATGACCTTGTGGAACACAGCACTGACCTATCAAGTACATCTGCAGGCACAATTCCTGCCAGGAAAGAAAAATACTCTTGCAGACAAACTAAGCAGAATCCTCATGGACCCTCACGAGTGGAAACTATATCCTCAGGTCTCCAGCATGATAACAAGGAAATGGGGATGCCCAGACATAGATCTTTTTGCCTCTCCTCACAACTGCCAACTACAGAGATTTTGCACAAGGACTTACCACTCACAAGCATGGAAAGTGGATGCTCTACCATTCAGCTGGAAAACCCTATCAGTTTATGCCTTTCCATCACTGCCTCTCCTTCCCAAGGTACTCCTAAAAGTCAGACAAGAGAAGATAAAAATTATTCTGATTGCCCCAGACTGGCCACGCCAGCACTGGTACCCAAGCCTAAAGAGCTTGTCTCAAGGCCCAGCCTGGACTTTACCTCAAATTCCTCATCTTCTGACTCAACAAAACAATCAGATCCGGCACAGCCAACTCAGAACCTTAAATCTGGCTGCATGGCAAATAATATAGCCACTCAGAACACACCTCTCTCTTGGTACTATTGAAAATAATGAGATAATGAACATCTGCTGCTTACTGGACCTGATTTTGAATAATAACATCTTTTTATTTGACAACAAAGTATATGCACAGACATGGGGAGTGGCAATGGGCACTCCCTGTGCCAATGCATATGCTAACCTTGTGGTTTACAGATGGGAAAAAGAGCATATTTTTGATGACCCTAGGTTTGCTCACGTCATCTTTTACAGACGCTTTGTAGATGATGTTTTAATGCTTTGGAATGGAAATATAGATCTGTTGAAGGAATTCATTGGATATATGAACTCCACCACGTCATTCCTTAGTTTTACTTATGAATGTTCTTCAATAAATGCTAATTTTCTAGATGTCACTATTAATAAGGACAATGATGGTAATATAACCACGACTTTGTTCAGAAAATTATGTTGGAGAAATAGTATTCTACACTATGACAGTCAACACCCACGTTATGTGTTCCGCAACATCGTGAAAGGCCAATTGACTAGAATACTTAGAATATGTAGCAATGAGATAGACGCCATGAAATTAATGAAGTATCAAAAGCAGTGTTTTATGGGTAGAGGTTATCCTGCTGAATTAGTCAATGATGTAATGGATACCCTTCTTGGAACATCCATGCATATAACAAGGGTAGGTTATGTCCATCATAGGAGAGAGAATGCTAAAGGTCTAGAATATGGAATTAAATATACGAATGATGTTGAGCAACTCTTAATGATTATTAGGGGAAACTGGAAGATATTGCTTTCAGATCCTGCTCTTTCACAGTTAGCAGGGAAGAAACCCATATTCAGATTTTCGAATTGTCTAAATATAAAAAGGCTACTCTGTAAAGAAAGGTTAGACGTAATCCCTACTGACATAAGGGCTAACTTTAAAACAGGCACTTATGCCTGTGGCAGATGTTCATCATGTAAACATATTAGGAAAATCCAAGGATTCAATATACCACACATTAATATGGACTTCAAACCCACTTTTTATGCCACTTGCAACACACAGAATGTTATCTACCTTGCGGTCTGCAACCAGTGTGATGCTTATTATGTAGGGATGACATCACGCCGACTTAGGGATCGTATCTATAATCATATTTACGATATTAAGAAAATTAACTTGACCAATGCACTAGCCTCGCATTGCCATGATAGATCCCAACATAGTTTTAGTTTCATGGTCTTGCAAGTGGTGAACGCAAACAAGAGAGAAGGTGATCATATAGGCACTATTGAGATGTTCGAACTGAGATGGATACTTAGGATGAAAGCACATATTCCACCTGGACTTAACACAGTGGTCAGTATTCGTCCTGCCCTTTTAAATCCATCTTGACCCTTTGGTCATATATTTATACAGCTTTAGTCCCAACTTCCACCAGTCCTTTATGTCTTGTACATTGGGCACTGTATAATGCCTTTCTCCTATCTCTCCAATACATCACATCCAGAAACTTTTATGTTTGAAATGTATTATAAGCACTTTTTGATGCATTAATCTTGACTAAGGTGTGGTCATTACCAACAATATTTTTGCATCTCAAATTTCTTGACATTAGTTGTCATGTTTATGAGGCTGGACAGTATATTATTTTGAATTCCAGGTAGCTATTGTTGAAGTTCATTTAGTTGGCTAATATGCTATTTGCATGTTATGCTTAATATGAACTTGGCCTATAACACTCACGTGGGGCACTTTGATAATGAAATGATATTTTTTGATACCATCAGTGATGGTGGATTAATCGTAAAACAGTTAAAATTCTGCATCTCCATATTATTAAGTCGATAATGCTTGGTTTATGCAATTTGAGAATAGTCAAGCACGCAGACAAGTAAATGCAAACAAGTATGCCCTAGTTGTTATATTTTGGTATGATGCGCGCATAGCGTCCTTTGTGACACTAAGCGTTTTAATGCATAATGACTAGTGGTGGATAGTTGGTACCAGGAAAGCCAGAGATACATGGCTTTTTAGACAAAAAATTCTTTTAGATAATTTTGAACGTAATTATGGGAACAGCAAGTTAGGTAGGATGCTAATAGTGAAATGTTTATAACCTAATCGTCTGTCTATAACTAGCTTGGATTCGTATAGTTTGGCCAATATAAATTCTTGGACAATCTTAATACCTTTTAAAAAAGGATAAGAAAGGACAGAGATATAAAGTTATAGCTAGTAATGCTATATATCTGCTTATGCAAAATCTGAATATGACAATGGTTATGCTAGATTGATCGCTGGATATAGTAATAAATATATTGTATATGGATCCGTCAACAATAAAAGTGTTTTTTTAAAATATTTTTTGAGAGCATATGCTTCAAAAAAGGACACAAAAAAGGAGAATATGCAAAGATGCAGTGAAGGAATGTTATATAGCTGCCTACGTCGAATTGACTATGGCAATTGCTATGCTAGATTGACTATGGAGCATAACAGGAAAGATCTTGTATATGGACCTGTTAACAACAGATGGAATGTTCTTTAAGAATACTTCTCAATAAATATGTTGGCCTGTTGATTGTATGACTACTTTAAGATACGCTCTATGGTAATACTTTGCAGATATGTTCATGGGAAAACGTCCTAATGAATGTTTGTGTTCTAATATGGTTTTAAATAGTTGCATATGAAAAAGTTTTATACTAAATAGACCCATGAGTCTGCCCTTTTAAAATGTGGAATGATTTTTTGTTTTAATTGAATGATCATTGGTTGGTCAATTATTTTAATTGATTAATTGATACTGATTTTTTGTATATAAGTGATAAGAGTTTTTTGTGTAATTTGTAACCTGATGAAGCGCACCTGTGTGTGCGTGAAAGCGCTCGTTTCGTAATAAAATCGTTTTATGTGTTCATGGTGGTTCCTGGCAATTTTATTCATCATCTCTCTCTAAAGCTGTTATGGATGTCATTTTGGAAGCCAGGAGACCCAGCAACAGGAAATCTTATGCTGAAAAATGGAAGAGATTCTGTGCTTGGAACCAGGCACAAGGACTTTTGAACCACTTGTTCCAAATATTCCTCAGATTTTACAATACCTAACTGAGATGCTGGACAAAGGCCTATCCTTCTCATCAATTAAGATCCATGCCTCTGCCATTTCAGCTCATTACAATACGGAACCACCAATTTTCTCACATCCACTGCTAAGACAGTACCTCAGAGGGGCAAAAAACATAAGACCCCCAAGGAGAGCACCGATACCTACATGGGACCTCAACTTTGTCTTGGAAAATCTCACACTGGCTCCTTTTGAGCCAGCCAATACAGCTGATATAAAATTTTTATCATGGAAAACTGCTCTGCTCCTAGCAATAACTTCAGCAAGAAGAGTCTCAGAGTTACAGGCATTAATGGCAGTGGAACCTTTTATCATTTTTCATCCAGACAGGGTTTCTCTAAGGACAAACCCAACATTTATGCCAAAGGTAGTATCCAGTGTGGCTCTTAACCAAACCATCCATTTGCCAACATTTTATCCAAATCCCCAGAATAAAGGGGAGAGACTTCTGCACTCTTTGGACATACACAGGCAGCTACGCTTCTACTTGGACAAAACAAAAGCTTTCAGAAAAACTGAGCAACTGTTTGTAGCATATGCTGCAGGATCACAGGGAAAGGCAATCTCAAAGCAGACTATTTCAAAATGGCTAGGACACTGCATTCATTTCTGCTATGCACAGCATGGCAAGTCAGTGCCTAAAAATATTAGGCCATATTCTACCAGGGCAGCAGCCACTTCAGCAGCCTTTCTCAGAGGAATACCAACTAAGGAAATTTTGGAGGCTGCAACTTGGAGTTCAGTGCACACTTTTACCAAGCATTATCACTTACCTCTTTACTCTAAATCTAGAGCAGGCTTTGCCACTGCAGTTCTGCAGGGCCTCATAGCCACTCCTAATCCTATTTAGACCCAGCCACCCTACCTCAGCTTTGGGATTCAACCCAAGTGTAATGACTGCAACAGTGAAACACGATGAACATAGTACAGTTGTGTACCTACCATAAATGTAGATGTTCGAGTGTATTCACTGTTGCAGTCCAGGTTACCCACCCTCCATCCCCCTTTCTTTGCTGGGACTTATCTATACTTCTCTGTCCTATACAACCTAATGTGGTGTATTTGCTTGTAGATGAAGGTATTGTTTTTATTTTACTGTATGGTTTTATAAGCAATATGTATTGCCTACCTTCTTGGGGGCACCTGACATCTGGGGCAAGAAAAACTGAAGAAAATGGCCTCGGCTGCATCTTGTATACCCCTGGCGCACTGACGTCAGGGAAGAGGCGACAGCAACAGACGCCGGACCAGGACTTTGGAATTCAGGCCTACTGCGGGTAGCCTGCCATCAGGATAACCCTAGTGTAATGACTGCAACAGTGAATACACTCGAACATCTACATTAATGGTAGGTACACAACTGTACTTTGAGCAAGCAGGTCCTAGACATTATTAAGGAAGCCAGAAGGCCCAGCACCAGGAAATCTTATTCAGAGAAATGGAAAAGATTCAACTCCTGGTGCCTATCAAAAGGTTACAGCAGCTCCCAGCCTTCCATCCCACTTAGTCTGGACTACCCAGCGGAGTTACGTAACAAGGGACTCTCCTTTTCCTCCATTAAAATCTACGCCTTAGCCATTTCAGCACACTTTCATGCTGAACAGCCTGTCTTCTCTCACACTTTGATTAAGCAATTCCTCAGAGGTTTATCTAACATAAGTTCCCCTAGAAGGGCACCTAGTCCAGCCTGGGACCTGAACTATGTCTTAGAAAAACTGACATTGCCTCCCTTCGAACCAGCTGCATCAGCAGACCTAAAACACCTTTCCTGGAAGACTGCCTTCCTCTAGGAGGGTATCAGAACTTTAAGCACTCATGGCCACTGAACCCTTCATTATCTTCCATGCAGACAGGGTGTCTCTCAGGGCTAATCCCTCATTCATGCCAAAGGTAGTATCAGATGTAACCCTAAACCAGGCTATACATCTCCCCACCTTTTTTCCAAACCCTCAGAATAAAGGGGAGAGAATTCTGCACACACACTGGATGTGCACAGACAGTTACGATACTACCTGGACAGAACAAAGTCCATTAGAAAGACGGGTCAACTGTTGGTTGGCTTCACCCCAGGGAAAGAGGGGAAGCCTTTCTCCAAACAGACCATTTCAAAATGGATGTCTCACTGCATACATTTCTGCTACACTTTTCATGGAAAAGCTCATCCTAAATCTATCAGAACACATTCCACTAGGGCTGTGTCTGCTTTCGCCTTCCTTAGAGGAGTACCCACCAGGGACATCCTGGAAGCTGCCACTTGGACCTCGGTCCACACCTTCACCAAACACTACCACTTGCCTCTGTTCTCCAGGGCTTGGGCAGGCTTTGCCTCTGCAGCTCTGCAAGGCATGCTAGCTCAATCCTAGGAATTTCATACTTCAATCCCTCCATCCTCCCTTTCCTCAGTTTTGGGAATTCTCCCACAAGTTATGCCTGCAACAGTGAAACATGAAGAACATAGTACAGTTGTGCACACTTACCATAATTGTAGATGTTCAAGTGTATTCACTGTTGCAGACTTATTTTCCATCCCACCTTCCCCCTTAATGTTATCCTTTTTGGAGATTAACTGTCATTCTTGTGGTCTTGGGCCACCAGGGGCTCTTTAAAACATTTCCTTCAAGGGGCTTCTACAGGTTAAAGCAAGAAAAACTGATGTAATGGTGCCGGCTGCTCTCATTTATACCACTGACGTCCATAGACAACAGCAGCTGGCACGGGGGAAAAGCTTGACTCTAGTATTCGGACTGACCAAGGGCTACACAGCAGGGATAACCCACAAGTGACGACTGCAACAGTGAATACACTCGAACATCTATATTTATGGTAAGTCTATACAAGTGTACTTTCCCACAGATAACATCAAAACATATTTCAAAAAATTAAAGCCTACTACAACTGTCCCAACAGTCTACCTGGTGAATATCTTAAAATAGCAGGTAAGGCTATTGCATATCCAGTTTTAATTCTGAGAAATCAATTCATATCTGAAAATAAAGTCCCCTTGCTATGGAAAAAAATAATTTATTATTCCATTGCACAAGGATGGAATCAATACAGATCTTTCAAACTATAGGCCAATTGCTGTTTTACCTCCCTTATCAAAATATTAGAAAAATGTATTCATAAGCAACTTCTCAACTATCTTATAGATAAACAGCTTCTGTCTTCACCCCATCACCACTTCCATCCTCATCACAACTCAACTACTGATTTGATGAACTTTGTCAATACTGTCAACACCCAAAGGAATACCATAAGCCTAGTCAGGTCTATATTAGAAGACCGAATGTTTAGGTGATCGAACACCTAAACATAGATCTTCTAATATCGAAAACAAAAAACGGCGAACGGCCGATTTAACGCAGGGAAAGATTTCCCTTGGCCGTTCGCTGGAGTTTGCTGCTTCCCTACTGTTGAGCGATCTCAGAGTTGATATATTTAGTTAGGGGGGGTTTGTGGGGGCAAATCCCCCCCCCCACTTAATTTAGATGTAAAGTAATGTTTTTTGTGTTGTGGCCGAGGGACATGTTTCACTGGGATGTTCGACATTCTGCGGTTCGATATAAGAAGATTGATGTTTAGGTGTTTGATCACCTAAACTGTCTTCTAATATAGACCCACCTAGTCTTCACCATTTCCTTAGGCGTATCAAAAGCTAGTGATACTGTCTCCCACCAGAAACTCTCATACAAAATCTCGTCTTTAGGACTCACCATCTCTTCAGTGCAGTGGTTCACAGCTACCTCTCAAACACAGCACAAGCAATGAAATTGAAAAAATAATTTCTCCACCTTCTTCCCGATAAGTATTGGTGTTCCACAAGGATTTATACTAGGCCCCAAACATTTGAAAATATTCATCAGAACTCCAGAAAAAAATGCTACACTAGTTCAGTATGCTGATGACTTCACCCTGCCAAGTTTCTCTCTAAACTTCAAGAGGAACTGTATAATTATTTGGGAATTGATGAAGCACTGTCAATAAAACACAAACAAATGCGAATAAAACTCATTCAGGAATACTTCAGAAGACTAAAACTAATACCAAAAACTGTATTGATGTCTACAAATAAAGTCCAAGCTATAAATTAATTTGCTCTTCCTGTTCTAAGTTGCAGTTTTGAGGTGGTTGACTTGCTTCAAAATGTACTGGTTCAGTTGGACAGGAGAACAAGGAAAATGCTTAGTGCTTATCAAGTGATGTATAAAAATAAGTGTATACCAAAATTATATATTTTTCTCATACCAAATGAGCTATGGGCCTCCTTGGAAATGGTTGTATGCCCAGATCTGCAGTCATGGAACTGAATACATTTCTGTTCACTTCACCAGATCCAAACATAGTGAACATTTGAAAACATGAAGAGAAGTCAAAGATTACTTCTTTGCTTAGTTTAGCAGGGGCATTTCAGTGTCGAGTAGGAATGGAAATCAAACCAGAAGTAGACAAAAATCAGACAGCAATTGAATGTGCAAAAAAAAAAAAAATAAAAGAAAGAATATAAGAAGGATCAGATGAGAAGAGAAGAAATGTGGAACCCATGTATGGAGTATGGGGGAACTTCCTCACATTTAAGTAATGTTGTGCCTATTATGTCATTCAGCTTATTTGTTTGATCCAAAGTGATTCTGTCAGATGGTTATAAAAGAGATGTACCATATCTCATAGCCATACTATGTTACTTTAGTTTGTCTTCATGTTTTCTGATGTATCTTTTTATACCTTCTGTTCAGCTACTGGCTGTAAAAGAGCAGGATATTTGAAATTGTACACTGTAAAGCTGGTTTGAGTTTAACTGTATGTACAGAAGTATAACAATATTTGAGTTTTAATACCTTTTGTATGCGCCCAAAGAGCAAATCAGTTTTTCATACCTGGGTCCTTATATTATCTTTATTAATAATATGGTGATATACTAAAGTCCAGATCAGTTGTATTGTTCATCTCTAAAAAAGTAATTCCTGTTTTTTTTTTCTATTCTATTTTGTTTCACATTACACTGTGCAGTATAACCATACTATAAAATGTCAATGCAACAAGGCAGAGAACTTGTAATTCATGCTTTAACCATGGTGTAGAGCATCATTTTGATCATAAGAACACTGTCCCCAGGATCAAATTAAAGTATCCACAAATTAAAAATATTATTTATCCATGCCCTGTGTACTGCTGTTGTATTATTTACCCATGCCGTGTGTATTGCTGTTGAATAACAGTATTATATACAACACAAATAAATTACTTTTTTAATAATGCCATTTTATAAGGTGATGTCTATTCATTATTCATCTCTCAAAGCTGATAATTAATTTACAGCACATCAGTGAAATATACATCTGCTACTGTGGAGTGCCTTAATATTATAAATAAATCAACACCATTTGAATGTGCAAGGTAGTCATAGCAAACTAGTAAAGGAAACAGAAGTACATCACATTTGCATTTTGGTTTATATCTGTAGCAAGCAGCTGTCACAGCTGCTACAGTTTATTCCACATGTGCAGCAGTAACTTGCTTCACTTTTTTAGTTCTGACCTATACGGAAAAAAAAGCTTGTCTTCTTTTATGCTGTAGTGACTGCTTGCTACACTTTTGGCAAGTAGCTGCTACAGTCAACACATAGAGGGCTAAAGTGGTGCAGTTCTGAAGTCTGGAGGTCAGTGTGTTTGTTGCGGGACTCTTGCCTCCCTTTAAAATGCAGCAAGCAGCTGCTTCATTTTTGTGTCCCACACACCGCTAAAGCTTGTCAGTTCTGCCGACCTTACCTGTGTGTGTGTGTGTGTGTGTGTGTGTGGGGGTGCTCTACTTTTAAAATGTAGTAACTGCTTGCGCTTGCTACAGTCTACATATGGAGACTAAATTGCCGCAGTTCCAAGTCTTGACAAGAAGGGGGGAAAAAACTTTACTACTTTAAAAATGTAGGAGCAAACGGCTGCTACGGTTTATGCCAAGTGCTTCGATTCTGATTTCCTGACTTGGGGGGAAAAAGAAAATCTCACTGCCTTTATACAGTAGTGAACAGGAAGTCATAAATGTTGTTAAAGGATAAAAGAAAAATAGTGTTGTATGAAATTATAGAGTTAAGATGTATACTGCACTGCTCCAGCATCGGAAACTGAAATATCGGCAATATACCTCTCAACTCTGTGACTTTATGTAACGCTTCTAATTTCTGCCCATGTCTTCATGCCACAGTTAACTTGTGACTCAAACAATTGTTCAACATATATAGTTTGCCTCCTTTTAAAATGTAACAGCAAAAAACAGCTGCAACAGTTTTAAACTTGGTGCTAAAGTGCATCAGCTCTGCCATCCTTCTATGTGGGAAGATAAAGAAAACAAAGTAACTGCTTGTGCTGCTACATTCCACACATGGAGGCTAAAGTGCTGTAACTCCAAGGCTTACAGTAGGAAAAAAATGTTACTACTTTAATAATGTAGCAGCAAACAGCTGCTACAGTTTATGCCACACGGGGAGCGGTAATGTGCTTCAATTCTGACGTCCTGACTTGGGGAAAGTAGAAACAAAAAAGAAAACCCCACTGCCTTTAAACAATCATAAATGCTGTTAAAGGCAAAGTGAAGACATGAGGCAAAATTAGGAGCATTAGATGAAATCATAGAGTTAAGAGGTATACTGCATTGCTCTAACACCTGTAACTGAAATATCAGCGCTATACCTCTCAACTCGGTGATTTCTTCTAATGCTCCTAATTTTGGCTCGTGTCTTCACCGTGACTTTAATAGCATTTATGATTTCCTAGTATATCAATGAAGATTAAAGTTGTTAATGCCATATGTCACAGTTTCCAAACTTCTTGTTTTGCAAAGGCTGGTTTCTGATTAGATTTTCAGTCATTCAAGTGTAATACGTAAAAATGGTGTTCGTTTGTAGTCTTTACATTATCACTTTGTCAGTGGTTTCCGAAGAAACTAAGTGGCATCATATGAAGCAATGAAGCGATCAACATTACATAAGTTTTTCTTTTTTACATCTATGATTTGGGTGTTGAAGTTGCTGCCAGTGAAATTATTATATTTGGTAAATAAGCTTCAGTATCAAACATGACCGGAACCAAAGCAGGGTTGAGTTCCTTTTCCCTAGGAATGAAAACAATCCTGGCAAAGGTCAAGTAGGGTCATATTCAAAAATATGAAGGTGAGAAGGGGGTGTGAATGATGGCATCATACTGTGGGGGGTATTACCTGGCCAGACTGAGAGCGGGACGCTCCAGAAGTAAAAACAGTGAAATTGCACAAAAAGGAGAGCAAAGTACAGATTAGTAACACAGGTCCACTGAACACTACTTAAAGTATGCACTGGTGAAGAAAAAAAATAGTGTTCTGGAAGCTGCATCTTTGACACACTCCCTTTAAAATTCATGAACTCTGCTAATGTGACACCCATTGTAAGCTGACAGTGAGAGTTGTGTAAGATTCATAGTGTCTAGCAAGATGCTCATAAAAGACTTGAAGAACTTGGATATGTAGTCTGCTTCTGTAAGGTCTTTACTGTTGCTGCCAAATGGTGCTAGGATGATCAGGTGACACTGATACCCCACAGGAATTAATCTCATTTTATAAAGCTGTATAGCACAATATAATAAAAATATTATGCAATTTAATATGTTACGATCTGATGTTGTTAATCTTCGTTCATTCCTTACTGATAGATTATCGGTTCCATCCTCAGAATCAAGCCGGCCTCATACCAAGCTTGCGTCAGCCAAAAACTCTCGAGCCAAGATCCTACAGATTATCGGTTCCATCCTCAGAATCAAGCCGGCCTCATACCAAGCTTGCGTCAGCCAAAAACTCTCGAGCCAAGATCCTACCCAGAATGCTCTGCTCCCTGTTACCTCAGATCTCGTTTGCTGCGTTGCTGTACAGCCGTGTCAAGCCACTCTCTCTCAGCTAAGTGAAAACATTTTTTTAAAGTTTCTATATTGTTGGTGCTTAAAAAGTTTTCAGTCAGTTACTATCTCTATACTCCTACCCTATCATAACTTTAAGACCGTCTCCCTATAGTTTTTCTTCCCTTTTATTACCTTTTTCTTACCTTTGAGGTAATTCTTCATTACCATCGTTGGTAATCCTTCCTTTTGCTCTTCTTACCCTTCTGGGTAGCTTTCTTAACTCCTTGGTACTGTTGTTCTTCTCCACATCATTATGTCGGACAAGAAAAGTAGTGTTGGTTTTAAACAGTGTACGGAATGCGGCCATAAGTTACTGCTTTTTGATGGCCATGATTTATGTGTCTATTGCTTGAATGTCTCCCACCTTTCAGTGGATCCCCCGCACACCTCTCAACCTGGAAATATCAAAAATCTGGACAAGGCCCATGAAAAATAGGTACAAATCTGTACGTGGATTAACATAAAATTTGCATGCATAATTACATAACCCCGCCCACTCCAGTGGGATTGTGAGATACCAAATTTCAAACGCATACTGAAGAACAGAACCAAAATACAGCACCCGTGCAGCCATTCCAATGTCCCATTACCTGGCTATTTCACCCCATTTACCATAAACACCAATGTGTGCATGCTGTTTTACTTCTATAGTGATTATTTGGATTTTATTTTTACATTTTATAGCACAATGCACTAACACTAATAGATGATATCTGCAAAACAAAGCAATACTGTCTCACAATGAAAATAGACTTGGCATTAAAACTCTGCCCTTGAAACTCACATTCATTGACAACATTGAAACCCACACCACATCCAAAGAAAATGCATCTGGCCAGTGGTGGATAAAGATTACCTTTGGGCTGTTTTCAAGTCATAGGCCCCTTGCACACAAAACAAGAAACATACATGCGTTCTTTGCTACACCTTCCTGACTTTATTTAGATTATATTCCTTGTACAATACAGCACACTTGTTAGAATTAAGTTAGAGAGCATTTTAAATTTATTGTTTAAACATTTTTCCAGTAGGCAATGAAACAAAACGCATGAACCAGTAATGACAAAACTGCCCTATTCAGAACATTTCTATCATAAAAGTCTACTTTTGCACACAATTGCTTTTTAAATTTATTGTTTGAACATTTTTTCCAGTAGGCAATGAAGCAAAATGCATGCACCAATAATGACAAAACTGCCCTATTCTGAACATTTCCATGATAACAGTCTACGTCCATACACAATTGCATGTTAAATGTATTGTTTGAACATTTTACCAGTAGGCAGTGAAGCAAAATGCATGCACCAGTAATGACACTGCCTTATTCAGAACATTTCCATGATAACAGTCTACTTCTGCACAGTAGTGTAAGCCATAGGCATGTTCCCCAGCTTCTTGCACTTATTTTCAATTGTGGGGTGGGGACTAAAGGCCAAAAAACAGGGACACATTTTAAACATTGCTTATATAATTTTGGAAAGTTGGTTGCATAAAATGTTTTGTTACCACTGTGCATTTCACTGCCAAGTCTTGGACCCAGAATGCTGTGCACTACAGTTAGAGTAAAATACCACTAAGCTAAATCAGCAGTTTCCTGAAGGACAGTAAGACAAACTTAAATGGTTATCATTTAGTGAATTCACTTCTTTCTCACCATAGCTGTCAACCTCTTAGCACAAAAATACAGAACAAAGCCAATAATGGGGGAATGCAGCCTCAAAATAGAGACACATTTCAAATACTCATCTTATAAACTTAGAAAATTGCTAGAGTAAAATGTTTTGTTTTAACGCAAATCCTGAAAACCAGAGATTTAGTGAGGAACAGAACAAAAATATGTGGCATAAATTCACAAGTGATGATGGCTAGGGACTTTAGGCTCTTTTTGCCTGTACCTAAGGTACTAGAAATCCAGTAATATAAAACAGAATATTTTATATAAGCAGAATCTCTGAAAGCAACAGTCTTTGTATAAAACTGATATACATAAAGCTCTTTTGCAGAACTGCTATGAATAATTCAACTACAGTAAAATGCATTTCCTAATAATCCAAAATGCTAAATATTAACAGTGTTTCACACATACTTGATAAAAATCCTTTTGTATACAGAAAGGAAAAAGGTATGTAAATAAATAAAGCATGACACTGTTTTCACACTGAAAACATTTTTAGAAATGCACATTAATAATTGCCATAATTAGTGCCGGAAATGGCGAGAAATTTATCATACAGACAGAAGGCAGACAGTAGACCTGAATTACAACAAGTAAACATATTTAAAACTGCCTTGATGAGCAAAATGCTGCCTCACCTTTGCTAATATCCTATAAAATAACAGGCATCACCTATAAACATAAAAATGCTGATTGCATAGGATGCTAAATAACAAGCATATTCTCCTAGTGGTTCAGCATTTATTACAGCTATCTGATGCACAATATATTGTGCCATGAATAAAAGTACACCAGCAATTAAGTAAGTTATAACACTTTTTAACAAATCCATGTGAAAACAAAGAGATGAGAAAAAATATGAAAAGCCATCTAAGTATGTAAGTATAACAATATGATGCTTTGTAGTCCAATCTCACCTACATTCTTACCCGTGGGTTTGGAGCTGAACCTCGGCTCCGACTCAGCCATACTCTAGCTCAAAGTCCTTAATTGGCTCGTGGCTAAGAGGTATCCCATGCTGCAACGTGCCTATCCCCAGATCTCGTTTGCCACTCGTACAGCTCGGACGTGGTATCGCTCTTGGCCGTGGCTAAATACAATGTTTCGATTATTTTTCAATATAGTAGCTCCAAAAGCTATTTTCATAGCTAGTGTGTGTGTTTTGCTTCTGCTGGTTGTGTGACCGGTTCTGTTGAACTTTTCTTGGTATCCCATTTCCTTCTTGGTGTCTATGGGCTAGGCCCATTTCACTTAGAGGACCTAGTCCTTCCCTGTTTTTGTGTAGTAGACCTGTTAGTGGGTTTTTTGTTGTGCGACTGTTTTTGGTGCCCTTATTCCTTGGGTTAGGCCCGTTTAACGTGGAGGACCTAGTCCTCCCTGTGGTTATCCTGCAGTCTCTAGGCCGTTTCAGTTAGAGGCTCTAGTTTCCCGTGCTCTGTCTTGGTTATTTTGGTTACTTTGGTGAAGGTGTCCCTACTGTTCTTCTGTGTTTGTGTGTGTGTGTGTGTGTGTGTGTGTGTGTGTGTGTGTGTGTGTGTGTGTGTGTGTGTGTGTGTGTGTGTTCTTGCTATTAGCATGTCCAAAGATTTTAAAGAACACAGGCCTTCGGGCTTTAAAAAGTGTGTCAAATGTAATAATAAAATGTCTTTGACAGATGGGCACTCTGTGTGCGTGTATTGCTTGGGGGCTATTCATCTACAAGAATCCTGCTTGTTCTGCCACGCTTTCAGTCCCCATGTGCTGCAAGAGAGGAAGAACAAGCTTATTTTAAAAGGATTGCTGAAACCTTCCTTTGAAGAAGACTTGGAGAGGTCTTCTAGTTCCAGATCCTCTCCTTCCAAACCAGACAAAAAAACAGACAAAAAATCCTCAAAGAAACGCTCTACGGCTCTGTCAGTTTCCTCGGAGCCGCCAGAGGAAAATCACTAGCATTACAGTTGCTTCTTCAGCTCCACTGGCTTCAGGGCTGACAGAAGGCAGTGCATCTATGATGTCGACATCTGCTCCCAGTTCATTGGAGCCGGTGACAGATTTATTGGTTCGGAGCTTGTCTCCAGTTTTTCGACCGGTTTCTCTGACACACAGGTCTCCCTCTGCAGGGAGATCCAGATCCCCGACCGTGTCCTCTAGGTCTTCTAGGACCCTTGCTGATGACGATGTTGATAGAGTGCTGAGGAAACTGCTGTAGTCATCGGTGCTGGCTAAATTGTTTTCGGCTCCAGCCCAGTCGGCTCCGGAGCCCATCCTCCCTCCCTTCATCTTTGGCTGTTCCTCCTCCGATCCTTTCTTCGGAGCCAGAGCTGTCGGTTCCATCAGAAGCCGTGAGGTCGGTCCAGTAGCCCCTTTTGGCATCTCTGCTCTGATCTCTGCTCCGACCCCGTCTGCGCCGTCCATGGGGTCCAGGATTCACAGTTCACTGGTCAGAATCGAGAGGTAGGTCTCAGATCGATCTTCTGCTCCGAGCCTTCCTCTCGATGCTTCGGCTTGGGTGAGCATGGACCCGACATCGGCTTCGGACCTCATCTCCGTGGCTCCGAGGGCTACTACCGTATCTTCCACGGTTAGTCGACCTTCGGAGCCGGGGAGATCAGCTTTCAAGGTCATGAGGAGTGTGCTGGCCAGGTCGTCGGCTGCATCTTACGGCACTGACACTCTTTCCCCCTCCAGCACCGATATCAGTCTCAGATCACCCTCTATCTAGGGACAGCGGAGACCTAAGGCGTCAGGATCCCTCCATGAGTGGTCCCCAGCTTTCTGAGGCCTCCCCAGATTTTTTACCTAAAGAAAGTGTGTGCAAGAGGAAGCACATGACTCCCAAGATGAGTCTCTCAAGTCTGACACTGACCTCGAGGAGTCAGAGGGGTCCCCCAAGTTGCCTTCTGACAATATCTCTTTCTCAGATATCTTGGAAATATTGAGACAGAGAGGCGACTGGCCCTCCAAAAGCCCCTTCTGAAGAGGAGTCAGTGTTCCTGAAGGCCTCTGGGTCCCAACCCGCCACCTGTTTGGTTTCTCCCCCGTTCAACAAGCTCCTGGACCTCATTTGTCGAAAGGTGTGGGAAACTCCAGACACTGTGGAACTGGTCCCTAGGAGACCCAACAAGCTTTTGTCCGCTCCCCTTGATAAAGAATTTCTTACAAAAGGTGTTCCAGTAGATGCCATGGTGGTGGCAGCAGCCACCAAGAAGGAACTTGCAGAAACTTCATCTACCATCCATCCCCCTAACAAGGAGTCCAGGGCTATGGACAGGTATGGGAAGTGTGTGTTCTCTACAGCGGCCTTTACACTGCGGTCGCTGAACTATTTGTCGCATTTTACAGGGCACCAGAGAGATCTCCTAAAAGAGCTGGGAGATTCTCTACAGGGTAACAGTTCTGATGCTGTGGCTCAGAAGGTTAATGCTCAGATGTCTACCCTAAATTCCCTTACCAACTACTCCATGAGGATCATCTCTTATTGCAGTCAACAGAGCGAGCAGGGCTCCGGGTTCCGGAGTCTGTCTTAGGAGACACTCCTGGATGTGCCTGTGCAACTTCGCCGAGGCTTTCAAGTCTACCTTCACCAACGCCCCCTTTGATGGTTCATCCTTATTTGGAACCAAGGTGGAGGACACGCTCACTAGGTGCGAGCAGGAAGGAAAAACCCTGTCTACCGCGGGAGTCCATTTTTCCATGCCTTCTAGACCTTATCCCAAGGGCCACAAGGGTGGAAAAATGTGGTTCAGAAAGTCGCAGAGGTTTTTTCACGACGCACAGAGTGATTCCCCCTCCAGACGCAGAGGAGGGGGTGGAAATTCAGGTAGATGCTGCCCTAGAGGCAGAGGAGGCCCATGTAACCAGGGGGACAGCGATTCCTTTTGTGGTTCTCCCTACCAGCGCTCCTCAGGGGAGGCCCGACTGTGCATCTTTGGAGCCAGTCGTGGGTCGCATTTCTCTATAAAAATATACAAATGAAGAACACCAACTGCTGCACGTTTGA
>NC_056746.1:248240419-248335419 GCF_019279795.1 Protopterus annectens | reverse complement strand
GCCTTCCTCATGTTCTGAGAGTTGATGCACAAAGCGGAGCAACTTACTAGTGTGGCCAGTGGTAGGCTTCAAGATAGATGATACCATTTTGAGCATGTGTAGAAAGGGCATGGAAGATGTGAAATATGGCTGCACAGTTTAATTTTACAGCCTATAATTTCTGGTGACTACATGGGTCTCCAATTTAACCAGCTCTAAAGAAAACAACTATTACTTGCTGAAGGTATGTGCCACATTTCCCTTACACTTAGTTGTCTGTATATGTAAGCTAATGTTTCTTTGCAGAAATACATGATGTGGGGAACTGTGCAGTTCCTGTTAGGTGTTTTAACAAGGGCAAGGTACTCAGTGAAACACAGAGAGGTTATACGCAAGTGCTGAGAAGGTGAATGAGAAGCTCCCTCTGAAACAATTGTAAGATGTATCTTCTAAAGGGGTCAGGACAGCTATGCCTGATCATATGTTGGGGCACACTCATACAGCTGTGCCTGGTCATATGTTGGGACACACACATATAGCTGTGCCTGGTCACATGTTGGACACACATACAGCTGTGCCTGGTCACATGTTGGGACACACACATACAGCTGTGCCTGGTCACATGTTGGGACACACGCATACAGCTGTGCCTGGTCACATGTTGGCACACACATACAGCTGTGCCTGGTCATATGTTGGCACACACATACAGCTGTGCCTGGTCATATGTTGGGACACACACATACATTCTGTGCCTGGTCACATGTTGGGACACACACATACAGCTGTGCCTGGTCATATGTTGGCACACACATACAGCTGTGCCTGGTCTTATGCTGGCACACACACATACCTGTGTATAGCAATCCACTGAGACACACATAGTTGTATATCACATGAAGTTGGCACTCTAACACTCACATGATACCAGTACACCTTCAGCCTATGTCCTGTTGTGCCTGTGGATGTCTGTGGAATTTGATCATAGCAGGTATTTTCCTGTGGTGTATCTGTGGAAGGATGCATTGGGGGAGTCACTGCCAGTGTGCTGGTTTCTGTGGGTGTTTGTTGTGGACTACCTGTTAGTGGGGAAATGTTGTACAGTATACTCCTGTCTGCTATTGCCATTCCCAAGTGAGTAAACAGGAAAGGTGCTACACTGTAGATAGATTACCTGAACAAGCAGTCCATTCTGCAGTACTCACATGGTGTATTCTTTTTCCACACAGCAATATGCCTGGCAAGGGAAAGGCTAGTTAGTGCAAGTTCTGTGATGTAGAGAATGAATTGTTGCTGTAAGCCCTCTGTCTCTGTGTTTGATGGCTCTTTGGACAGAAGACTACTTACTGGCCATATCATGACCATGCTTGGATAGATCTTGTTGTAGAAATCAATACTATCAGTACCCAGGACCATAACTATGAACAGGTCAGATGTTGGGACACTGGCTTTATAAGTGATGTAGAAAAACATGCCAACTTTCCTCACACATGAGGGTATGGCAATAGGAGGTGGGCCATCAGCTGAACCACTATTGATTAATGTAGAGGAATTTCTGGTGCCTCTGAGAGGGGTGCAACAAACTCATCACAGTACCATGGTCGGGTATTGAACCTCAGAACCAACTGATGCATGCCCCAAGAGTATCCATCACAGGTACCGCAACTGTGTATTGATCTTTTGATTTCTCCTTGTATTAGTGAACATGACACTGATATAGTTTGCTTCGTGTTCTTTAGGTACATCAAGAATACAAACTCCAAGGGCACCTGCACAAGGTAAGGTATATTTAAGCAATAACCCATGACTGGATGTGGGTAATGCTGGATTTACCCATGGCTGGTGTGGTTTGATCACGATGGTGAGCATTACCCACACTCAGGAGCAGCTCTTGCTATTATACATTGACATTACTTAAGAAAGAACTTGCTTACCTTTCTTAAATAATGTTTTTGTATAACAGCTCTGTACTGCACATGTGTATGGGACTTGTGTTTGTGTTCCCAAGCTTGCACAGTACATCACTGCAGTGCAGGGAAGGGAAGGCAATGAAGAAGACAAAATCTCCATTGCTGCTTTTTTTTTTTTCTTCTTTGACTGAGATTTTACAAAGGACAGCCTAAATACAAGGAAAATCAGGTACATTTCTGATCATTTATTTTTGCAGAACGTACCTGATTATTCTCGTATTTTGCTGTCCTGTAAGCATATGTCAATAGAAAAGTCTGGGTGGTACTTCAGCGACTGGACTTTTTTCTGTTGGCATATGTTCAATTTACAATGGGCACACTGACTGGGCTGTCCAATCAACATGCACATTTTTGAATAATAATGACCTGTTATTGTATAATACTCATTATTGCCAGTATTCACTATCCTATTAAGTCTGCACTGGGAGTATAGTAGAGGCGATGCATTATACTCATACTGGGTGTCTTCTCTGTTCAACTCCACCACTGTGGAACCTCTGCCACATGATGTTAGAGAGATGCTCAACTCTGAAAATGATGGTGGTGAACAGTAGACATGGTCATGGATATTGCCAGTGATGGAGATGACAGGGCATTTAACAAAAGATTCCTTACCCAGACCATGAACAGTCTCTCTGTGCCTCTGGATGTCACCTATGGGACACATACTAGACAGGCTGATGACACACAAAGTCAGGCCTGTGTCACCACCAGTGGTCAAGTCATCTGTATCTGCCACAAGCCCTGTAGAGCACAGGGTAACCTCATGGGTGTGTGTGTACTGATGTACATAAACATGGGTGCTGCCCACCCCCAGAACTACATATGCTGATATGTGCAACCCAATCAATGTGCAGGGCCATCACGGAGCACAAGCTAGCACTACCTCAACCTTTGCATTGATGGTGTGAGTTCTGCAGGGAGTGCAGGATGACCTGTGGAAGTAAATGTCCTGCATGTGCAACATTTATCAATCACATATTGGTGAAAGGCAGGTCCTCCCTTGTTTGCATGCTGTATGACAGGCATGGTCCATATCAGTCATTAAACCGCTGCCTCCATGGATGGTAGCCATCATGGACACGGATGGCCAAAGTGACAGTCAGGCAGTGACAGCACTTCCACAGCAACATCAGGTGTGGAGGTGCCTATAGGCAGGAAAGGGCAACCCTGAGGTCATGGTACTCACTGCACTAGTGCATCTGGTAACAGGTATTGCTCATGGTTATGCAGCACACCTCCATCTAGCCAGGGCTATGATACTGCTATTGAAACACCTGGTAGAGGCATCCCTATAAGTGGGGGTATGCACTGGATGTCTGCTCATCTTCCAAGCATGCCCTGGATCTGTTCATTAAATTGAGATTCAATGCAGCAACTACTGCTGGGGATGTGTTACTTACTTACACACACACACACACACACACACACACATCCAAGTTTGCATATGGTGCAGCACTCATACATTTCCCTTTGGAAGACATTGTACACTTGTGTTCCCTCCACCACATGTGCTAATTATAACAACTAAGTGCTTCCCTTCAAACTATGTTTCTTGGATTGCCTATGTCTGATACACAGTGTTACCAGCCTGTGCATGGGTAAACACAATCAAGTATTTGTTTTGCATGCATTGATTTTACTGTAATGTATATGCTTTCTTGTAGCTTAAGTTAAGTGCCAGTTGCTGCATCCTTGCTTGTACCGTGGCATACTGCACTTGCCTCCATTTTGCAAGTTCATCCTCTGCTGCTTGGTCCTTCACCAGCTCCTCATCTGACTCACACTCTGCTGGCTGGTGTGCTAGTAGATGTTTGTCCTGCAATCAGCATCTCTGCTGCAACTGCTTCCTAATTATCATGATGCTTAACTTGTACACACTGAGAATATTTTGGCACATGCGCAAGGCCGCACAGATACATCTAGGCATTGAAAGCATACCTACAGCATCCCAAACACATAGTCCACAATGATGTATGGTTGTGATATTGAATAACTGTATCCATGGTCAGTCACAGTATGTGGATTTTAGACAGGTGTCATAAACCAGGGCTCCAGAGCATATTAATTATTGTCAATAAAAAGCTCTTGTAGAAAGTTACACCTCACAAACTGTTACCAAAGGTCACAATTGTGCCATATGTGGGAGTTATGGTAACCACCTGTATGGCCTGCAGATGCACTGCACATGATACTTTGTCCATTACAGACCACCTGGCAATTGATGGAGTGATAACCTTTATGGGTCATATACCTTCATTCCAGATCACCGTGGGGGGGGGGGTCTTTATTTTAATGTGGATGCAGTCTCTAGTTCCCAGCACCTCAGAAAAATGGGCTACATCAAGAAATGGCTGATGGAATATTTTCGAGACAGATGCCTGAGATACCTCCACTATGTCCTCTGTTATCACTGGAAGGTCTCTGTATGTAGATAATGTAAAAGCAGTGAAACGAGTAAGCCATAAGTACCACAGGCCTGAAGATAAGGCTGACGTGTACCTGCTCCTGTATGGTGTCCTTATCCAGACGGTATCAATCTATAATGTCAGTGCCGTGAAAACAAGGAAATATTCAGAGTGGTTGGATGACACAGTGCCTCTGAGGGAGGTGTCATGTATCACCATGCCTTATAATGGCATTAATGGCCTATTGTACATACATGCTCACTAATGCTGCAACAACCCCTAGCATATATCTAGGATTCCCTGCATCTATATACAAGAAATTTACTGTGCTCATTAGAACTTGAATTCAAGCAGCATGTTGTGCTCTTTCTACATTTCTAAATCCCTTCACCATGTTCTTTTACCTGATTTGAACATATGAAGTTCATCATGTTAATACTTTTCGACATTGTCATCTGTTTATACAACCATTATCATATCCTGCATCAGCTGCTGAGTATGTCTCTGAATTGCACACACCCTGCTTCTGGTTGCCTGTTGCATAACATTATTCAGCGATGTAGTGAATGTTTCTGAATCTCAGGGTTGATGTAATAAAAGCAATAACTGTACACAATGTGGTGATGCTGAGTTAACTGATGGCCCAGTTATGCAAAAAGGTATCCCTTGCTCTGAGGTTGTCTGACCCTTGAGCAGGTTATATTAAGTAAAGAAGTGCAAGGAGGAAAAGCACTGCAGTGGGGTGTTGAGCATTTGTATCCTACTTCACCCATGATTGCTCTCATTTTGTTTTTTGGAGGACTATTTTACTGAAGTGGTCCACCAGTTAATTTGGTTTCATTTAATTGTACACAAAGCAAAAATGGACCAGCAAACAAGGCACATAGAATTAATGGAGAATACTTTAATAAAAGAATTAGGTTCTATTCAACAGACCGATTTCGGCAGTTACTTTACAGAGCCTTCTTCAGTGTTTGAATTGAATACAAAAAAAGAACCTATTTCTAATAAATTCCTTGAATCATGTGATTCATTACAAATGTTAATTGAGACCAGGCTTAAAGAGCCCACCAAGTTTAATAATCCATTTTTCTCCATTGAATTCAATAAATCATGCCAGCCTAATTTATTGTTTCTGGATCTCAAAATTTTATCAATAATGATGAAATTGAAACATGCATTATGATGATTTAAAGAATGTTTGTATAAGGCATTCGTTTCCCTCTTATTCCTGATATCACTGAGATGCTCAGATATACGTAGTTTCAATGGTCTTGAAGTTTGACCCACATAAAATGCAGAACAATTGCACTTGGCCAAATAAATGTCCCAATCAGAGGAACAATTAGCAAAGAATTTTATATTATACACCTCTGGGGTATTTTGGCTGGTAAAACTTTTAGTTTTAAGTAACTTTGTGCAATATGTGCAATGTCCGCAAGGAAA
Source organism: Protopterus annectens (assembly GCF_019279795.1). Lineage (NCBI taxonomy): Eukaryota > Metazoa > Chordata > Ceratodontiformes > Protopteridae > Protopterus > Protopterus annectens. Next base: position 248,329,616 of record NC_056746.1, on the reverse strand, counting down.
GCATCCCAATAAAGGTTCTCCTGATAATGTAGTTTATATGGTGTGACTGGTTTTGGCATCACTGTGTTTGAAATGATTAAAGAACGCAGATAAGTTTTTGCCTTTACGAAAGGAAAATGAACATCTATCACCAAGGATTTCCTGAAGTTTGGGTTCACATGTTAATATATTCCAATTATGTTGGACCATATTGATCAATGTATTGGTGTTACATCCATAAGTGGTGATCAATCTGGGAGGTTCGGATTTGGATTTATTGCTGGACTTATAATGTAATAAATCTTCACGTTTTATGCTATCAACAATATGTTTGGTGTGTACAAGGTGACCCATTTTGTATCCACGGTCGTGAAATCTGTGTACAAGATCATCCCTGAAGCGTGTATATGTGTTTTGATCAGAACAGATGCGTTTGATACGCATGAACTGAGATTTGGGAATGTTTTTGCAAATGTGTGGGAGATGGAAGCTGGAGGCATGGAGTAGTGAATTATTTTCGGGTAATTTACGGTGAATTTCTGTGGACAGAGTATGATCTGATGTACGGCAAACCAAAACATCTAAAAAAATTATTTTATTTTTATCACAGCTGACAGAAAATTTGTTTCCCCATTTATTATCATTCAAATAAGTGATAAATTCTGAGAGATATTCACTATCGGACCTCTATACCAACCAGCAATCATCTAAGTACCTACGCCAGATGTCCATCTCATCAATATAAATATTGTGAGACCTGTCATAAATTACCTGTTCTTCAAAATACGCCATGAACAGATCTGCATATATGGGTGCGAAAGAAGCCCCCATGGCTGTCCCCTTCGTTTGCAAATAACATTTTCCCTTATAGAAAAACACATTCTTAGTCAGTACATGTTCCATCAAGCACAACAAAAGAGTATTGAAGCCTGGCCTATATAGTTCTGTCTTATTGAGCCAATATTCCAAAGCTTTCAAACCAGCCCAATGAGGAATGTTCATGTATAATGATTTAACATCTAAAGTGCAAAGTAACCAGTCTGGCTTAAGTTGTGTGTCTGAAATGATTTGCAAAAACATTCCCAAATCTCAGTTCATGCGTATCAAACGCATCTGTTATGATCAAGACACATAAACACGCTTCAGGTATGATCTTGTACACAGATTTCATGACCGTGGATACAAAATGGGTCACCTTGTACACACCAAACATATTGTTGATATAATGTAATAAATCTTCATGTTTCATGCTAAGTCCAGCAATAAATCCAAATCTGAACCTCCCAGATTTATCACCACTTATGGACGTAACACCAATACATTGATCAATATGGTCCAACATAATTGGAATATATTAACATGTGAACCCAAACTTCAGGAAATCCTTGGTGATAGATGTTCATTTTCCTTTCGTAAAGGCAAAAACTTATCTGCTTTCTTTAATCATTTCAAACACAGTGATGCCAAAACCAGTCACACCATATAAACTACATTATCAGGAGAACCTTTATTGGGATGCTTTCCTTGCGGAAATTGCACATATTGCACAAAGTTACTTAAAACTAAAAGTTTTACCAGCCAAAATACCCTAGAGGTGTATAATATAAAATTCTTTGCCAATTGTTCCTCTGACTGGGTCATTTACTTGGCCAAGTGCAATTGTTCTGCATTTTATGTGGGTCAAACTTCAAGACCATTGAAACTACGTATATCTGAGCATCTCAGTGATATCAGGAATAAGAGGGAAATTAATGCCTTATGCAAACATTCTTTAAATCATCATAATGCATGTTTCAATTTCATCATTATTGATAAAATTTTGAGATCCAGAAACAATAAATTAGGCTGGCATGATTTATTGAATTCAATGGAGAAAAATGGATTATTAAACTTGGTGGGCTCTTTAAGCCTGGTCTCAATTAACATTTGTAATGAATCACATGATTCAAGGAATTTGTTATAAATAGGTTCTTTTTTTGCATTCATTTCAAACACTGAAGAAGGCTCTGTAAAGTAACTGCCAAAACCGGTCTGTTGAATAGAACCTAATACTTTTATTAAAGTATTCTCCATTAATTCTATGTGCCTTGTTTGCTGGCCCATTTTTGCTTTTGTGTACTTTCCCTTTAGGACCCTGCAGCTGCCGTACTCACAGAGGCTGCTTCATTTTCATTTAATTGTCCCATAACTGATAAAAAACATGTATAACTTGGCTGGGCATTTTGACAGTATGTGAAATTTGATCATAGTTTGTAATGAACCAACATAAAAATCTCCTTGATATTTCCCTGTGCTCACCATAATGAGATTCCTTTCAGTCAGGAGAGGAAATGATAAATGAAGGTTTCTCTGTTTATTACCTTGAAACAGCATAACTTTCCAATAAAGAGAAGAGTGGCGTTATCTGCGTACTGAATATGATGGAGGTTGCTGCAGTAACTCCATGTATGATTAACAAATATGGGGAAGAGAAAGGTCCCCAGAATCGAACACTGAGGAATGACTTATCTACATGGTAAATCTTAAAGTAGTCAGTGTCCCATTGTATAGTGTTCTGGCATGTATTAGATAATACCTGAACCAAGAGTTACATAAAAGCACAACTAAAAATAGATGCTTGATTCACTTCCTTTTTAATTACTCCAAGTCTTTTGGGTTTCTAATACCATGACAGCAACAGAGCTCATTCCTAAGTCAAAGTATGATTAAAGTTCATGAAATTAGTGTTGTTCTAATCTTTATGTTAGCCAGAAGTGCTCTTTGCAGCACCCGCAATGTGCCCAGAATTGACTCTTTCTGCAATTCATATGGACTTACATGTATCGGTAACATATCTAAGTATGATTGCAAATTCTTTTTTTTTTTTTTTTCTATAAGACCCATTGCTCCATTGGAACTGTTTGGGTATCCTTCTTCCACATTGACCTAGTTTCTGCCTGCAAATCCTGGTATTTTATGACTTTGTGTCACTCTGTACATAAAACACTGTAGTCACTGGGTGAAGCAATTTCAGTAATCAATGCTACTTTTGTCTTCTTTTCATGGACTACTACATCTGTTTTTCTCACATCTATTTTTTGAACTGTTGCTAATGGGTGATCCCATGTGATATAAATGTCAACATTTTCCCTAATTCTTTGTGGCCCATGTTTCTAGTGCTTTTTAGTTAATTCATTATTATAATATTTGCACAATCCCCAGTACAAGTCTTGACACATTATGTCTTTCAGTATAAGCCCTTCTGCTGTCAGTATATCACAACCAGCAACAAGATATGCAACTGTTTTCAATTCTGTTTTTCAAAACCTACATTTGTCTGTTTCTCCCACATGTTCAATGGACTTTGTAAACCAACATGTAAGTAGTCCACTATCTTGGGCCGCCAATATTAACCTTTCATCTTCTGGTTTAAATTCACTTCTCCTTAACCATTCCTGTGTTCGATCCTGATCAACACGAGGTTGTTCTAAGAGTTTTCTATATTTACAACTATATTTATGCATTTTCCTCATTTCTTGCCTTCTCATCTGATCCTTCACCTTATATTATTTATTTTGTGTTTTTGGGACATTCAGTTGCTGCCTGATTCTTATCTACTTCTGGTTTGATTTCCATTCCCACTTGATACTGATATGCTTCTGTAAACTAAGCAGGGAAGTCATCCTAGACTTATTCTCCTCATGTTTTAAAACTTTCACTACACTTGGGTTTTGTGAGTTCAGCAGATATGTTTGCAGTCCTGTACATGTAATCAATTTCGAGGAGGCCCATACCTCCTTCAGAATGGGAATATATAGTCTTGGTATACAATCATTTTTATAAATCATTTGATAAGCATGAAGTATCCTTCTTGTTTTCCTGTCCAACTGATCCAAAACCTTTTGAGGCCAGTCAATCATTCCAAAACTGTAAGTTAGGACAGGAAGAGCAAATTGGTTTATAGCTTGGACTTTGTTCCTAAATGTCAACACTGTTTTCAGTATTCTAAAATATTCCTTACTAAGTTTTATTCATATTTGTTCAAGTTTTATTGTTGATCCTTCATCAATTCCCAAATATTTATACACTCCCTCTTGCTCACATTCTTTTATATCACATTCCTGTCTCAGACTGATGTTTTCTTGGTGCTGCAGCTTTCCTGCTTTAAAGGTTGCTTTTGCACATTTATCAAGACCAAATGACATTCTTATATCATCTGAAATTTTTTGACCACTTGCAGTTGTGCTTTCAGTTCCTCATCTGATGAGTTATACAGATTTAAATCATCCACAAAGAGAAGATGAGAAGTCTTTACACTTTGTTGTTCTCTGGGTGCCAAATTATAGCCATGACCTAATCTGTTAAATAGACAGCTTAATGGGTTCAGGGCAAGACAAAACAGCAGTGGTGACAGAGAGTCACCCTGGAATATCCTCCTTTGAAGTTTTATCCCTAGAATAATAATTTGTCCTTTATCATGGCTTAACTGCAAGGTGGTTTGCCACTGTCTCTGTAATGTAATCGATCAGCATACATTTTTAAGCACTCTTTTATTCATCAGTGTGGAATACTATCAAATTACTTTTTGTAGTCTAGCCATGCCATAATTAGATTCTTCCCCATTTTACAGTTCCCCATTATGACCTTATTTGGCAACAAATGACCCTTTGTTCCATATGGCTTTCTTTTGTTACCCTTTTGTTCTATTGCCATGATTGAATTTTTTCTAAACGACTATAAACTCTGTTGGCATCAATTCTGGTGTATATTTTACATGTTGTCAGAAGGCAAGTTATTGGTCTATAGTTTTTCGGGTAGCTTGCAGGTTTGCTCCTAAGTAGGAATATTGTTTTTCTTGTTAACCAGGTTGGTGTCTGTTTGGGCTGTGCCTATAAATAGTTCTTACGCATGGCTGAATCGTCATGCAAAGATGTTATTACTTTTAGTCAGAAGTTAGGTACTGCATCTGAGCCTATGGTTTTCTAATTAGGAGCTTTTCTTAACTGTGTTTCAATCTCTCTGGCCATTACTTCATTCCATTTCATATCCTGTACTTTTGAACTTCTTATTCTTTTACTTATTTTATCCATTTAGCATCTTTGTTTCATTGGATCTTCATAGATATTTTGCCAAAATGTATCTATTTCTTCTTTTTTGGTGGCATTTCAATTCTTTTTGCCTTGTTTCCCAATTCTCCATAAAACTTTTTGGGTCATCAATAAATTTCTTATTTTATACTTTTCCTTTATATTTATCTGCATATCTTCTAAGTTTTTCTGCCGTGCTGATATTTTTACTTTACTGTTTGCGATAGTGCATGGTGCATCCTGATCTGTTCTGATACTGTGCATTGGTTTTATCACATCTATCTTTTTTTGAGTATTTTTTGTTGATCTGTTCCCTTTTCTATACTCTTCTAATGGTGAAACTTCTTGTCTTAATTGCTTTATACTTTTCTCTATCCGATACTTCATGATGGCATTTGATTTATCTCCTTCCTTTCCCTTACTGCGCTACGTTTTTGTGGTAAGACTTTATCTGTTATTAATTTAGCTACACAGTAATATATCCTTCACCAGGTGGGAGTAACAGACGATGCCAAACACTTTTAACAGAGCTAAAAAAATAATGCAGCACACACAAGTCTCTCATTTAGTCTCTTTCTAAAGAATTTTTAAACTAAATAGAGTGCAGTACTGACTTCATTCGCTCTGGAAAGAATGTTGAGACTCCACCATGGGATGATTTGAATATAAAAAGTTAATAATTTTCTTGAGAACCACTGAGTCAAGGAAAGTTTAGCAATGTTATGAATCCATGTTTATTTTATTCAACAGATGCAAAGTTCTTGTGAGGAGTGAGCGTAATGACTTCCTTCCAGGTAGAAGTCGTCACATATTCTCTGACAATTTGGCTATGAAGAGGGTGAACGTTACAAAGAAGGTTAATGCTTCTAGGAAGATAAATTTGGGAGGCTAATCATAAGAGGTGCTGGAAGCAAAATTATTAGCTCTGGAGAGTAATTGTAATATATTATCTCAGCTAAATGCTCACTGGGGCAGTATACAAGAGAAATGTTTTGTACCTGGAATGTAAGAGCAAGCTGATGTATTTCCAGAAATCTTGGGTAGCTGAACATTATTTTGCTCATCATGGAAGAAGTTCTTTCTGAAATCTCTGTTTAGGTTTTTGCATTTATTCAGTGTAAATAATTACATTGAATAATGTAATTATGCATTGTTGAGACTCTGTAATTCAGGACTTGTCCCCATGATTTACCTTTGAGGATCACAACATATTCATTCAAGAAACACTAACTTAACTGACTGTAAAGCTCTTCAGAAGAGTAATGTTAATGAGGTTACCAGGTAAGGTTCTGTTTGAAGAAATCAAGAGCACTATCCGGGGAAGCCTTTTTAAGAGAGACCAGATTATGACAAAAGTGGTGAATGTTATCCTTTCAAGGTGAAGGTTCTTGCAAGTAGGAACAATGAGAAAATGTTGAAGGATATACGTGCAGTGATTCTATGTTGCAGAAGTGAATCTATAGTCACTGAGAGAGCTAGATAAAATTCCAGCTATAGTGTAGCGCAAAGCATCCAGTCAAGGAGAATAGCTACCTCAGAAGATTTGTCTTTTCTGACAGGAAATTTAACCTGACAAAGAAGAAGGAGGTTAACTATACTGTGGGAGAAGGGACCACAAGTAGGGTCCTAGTCTATATCTCCCCAGACTAAGATAAGATCTGACTGGATGTTCACTGACAGACAGAAGTATTGACACTCTTTGGCTATAGAGTGGAAATGTAAACAATATCAATAAATTGTTAATAGTTCTCACAAGAATGGTGATAATAATGACTGAATTTCTTCCTTGTACAGAGAGAAACTGAACAGTGTTAAGTAAGTGTGAAGTGGCATCTCTGTTTAGGCTAGGTACCACCTGTACCTTTACAAGGAAGAGTCTGTCAAAGTGAACCAGAATCTTACTCATCTAAACATAGCAAAATAACACTTTTGACTTGAACCATGTAAAGCCTGCAGGGCAGAAATGTGAGAAGAAATGTTATGACAGCAGACACACCTGTTTGGTATGAACTGCATTTTCTTCTTTTGTGAACTTTATTTACTGTAAATAAGCATGAATTTCAAACTGGAAAGCTGGCTCCAGTGACTCATTTTTTTGTTTCAAATAAACCAATATATATATATATATATATATATATATCATATTTATATTTGTGTACAACACAAAAATGAGAATGTGGCAAGCTTTGCAGTTCAGTGCCATCGTCCTTAAAAAGCTTCGTTTGTTGAAACTGTGATGATTTATTCCCACATTAAAAAGCATGACCAGCCAACATTAAACCATGTAAAACCTGTGAAATGGTGCGACTCTACTTCATAGCCTCCAGGATCCAAGCTCTACAGCAAAGCATCTTACCTATCATGTCAGCATGTGCAGGAATCCATCATATATCTGTCTCCTGCTGCTCACTGCCATCTATGACTATGTATTTCATTCACAAGACTCTAGCCACTATACGACTATGACACGACTCATGTCTTTTATTTACCAGACACTAGACACTACAGACTACCACAAACAGTGGCCTGTATAATAAGACACAAGTTAACTTTCTTATTAGAATCTGGTACTGAAATAAACCTGCTCAGAAAATCATTATATGAGTCACTGCAGCAGAGTATATTGCTTCAACCTGCCTTTGCTAAAATAATTAGACTTCTCTGACACTTTTATCCTTGTGAAAGCTTTTCTTTTGGCAAGGTTGCAGCTCATTTCATAGTATTATTTGTCAGTGTTCATGCCATTTATGGGCAAGGACATGATTTGTAAGCTACAGCACAGCAGAATATGTGGGTTAATCAAAATTATTCACAAACTGTTTGTGCCTATTATTATCCATGTCTGATTACCTGATACAAAAGTACCCTAATTAATTAATGGTAACAGAAACCAAAAGGCTACCAGATATGCCTGCACATCAATTCTTCATTCCCACCCACTCACAATCCTCATTGAAAAGCCCTGCTTTATATGTACAGCAAAAGGCTAAAGAGGAAAAGGAAGAGGGCTAGGTTTAGGCTATTTTGGAACTGCATATAAAGCAATGATGAAATGCTGTAGCAACACTTGTAAGTGAGTTGGAGTATGAGATGAGGTCTGGAAATAGGCTTATATTAATGAACCACTTACAGGTCCTACACCATAATTTGCACTCTGTCACCAGCCTGAAGCTAAAATGTCCAGACAATGTCAAGTTTGCATAGAGAGATCAAGGTCATCCCTACAGAATTTAATATATTCACCAACTTAAATGCTGACAAGGTGACCCAAGGTCCTCCAACAGGGCCTTTCGCAAACAAACAGCTGGTGTCAAGACCATGGACTAAAATGAAACACCAAGAAATCTATAATTATATCATTCAGCAGGCATTGTCTACTCTTGTAGTGGTCACACTGGCAAAGCATCCACGAAAATTGATCCTGTAGTCGGGGATCTGGAAACATATGGTAACAACAAACTGTCCTTTGATCACCATATATCCACTATTGTAAAAAGTCCTTTCCCATCACGCAGCTAAAGGCATGGCACTGAGGTCCAGGGATGTAATCATTCCATTGCACCTGGCTGTCTAAGTATAGTACCCCTTTCATTATCTACCTCTCCAAACTTTTATCATAACTATCATAACCACAATGCTTCCTCACTAAATAAATCTAGGAACTAAATCATAAAGACAGTCCAGACCATCTCAAAGCCTTGTCCCACTTCTCGGTATCATATATGCTACTGTGTCATGTATACAGCCCTATAGAACCTATCCTGTCAGACCTATTACATACTCACAACTCCTATGGCAGCATAAACACCCACTCAAGGGATCTCAGTCTCTTCTGCAACATGTTGCAGAAGTACTTATCTATGAACGTGTTTGTCAAAGATTTTGTCCTGGAGCTGAATGACCACATTATGGAGAAATAGGTATGTATCACACAGAATTCTTCTTTTATGCAACTGTCTTCTACTCCACATAAAGCAAAATAATTTTCTTACTGTTGTCAGATGTAATTTAGATAACTGGATGGGTAACTGCAAATTCGATCTCCACCTTTTGCACCCTTGTCCCTCATGCATAAGGAAAGCACATAATTGTCTCAACATATCTATGTTCTGCCCATCCCATCTCTAGTTTATTTCTACACAAAATATACAGACTAAGAACTTCATGGGAATGTAAAGATATGCTTCTTAGGATCCTTACAGATCAGTAGCCTAGTAAGATCCTATGAACCTATGAAGGTAGTCTGAAAACTGGATCCAAGGGAATTGTACCACCAATTATAACCGTAGCCTGACAGTCACCATATCATAACTTTCAATAATCTGCTGGGTCTGAGAAGTTATAAGTGACTCAGTTCTGGAATCTCCTCAGCAGCTGATGTCTTTCAGAATGTATTTTAGCATGCATTAGTTAATCAGCCTGGAATTAAAAACATTAGTGATGATACGCAAGTCCCCCGACTCAATACCTGATTTGAACAAGCAGAGGTAGGTGTTTAGCGAAACTCACTTATAGGCTTTGTTTGTATGTTTGTTTTTAGTTTCTTCAGAAATGGCATCTCACTGGACACAAAAAAGTTGCAGGAATGTGCTAAACAGACAAGAAACAAATCCTTTGGAAATGAGAAGCTCGGCATGAACAAAATCTATTCTGGCAACCTATGCTAACAATTCTGTTTGATCTTTTGATACCATTGTTGCCCGCCTGCATGAGCTAACAAAAAGACTTCCAGATATCACTGTGGTTCAGGCCAAAATTCCATTTCAGTAATTCAAATCTGGCTCACTGACAATACAACATGGCTTACTTTGATCCCCACAAACCAGCTGGATTAAAAGTAGAGGATAGTCCACTGGGTCCTCGTGCATTAATATAATTCCACACCCTTAGTCGTTGCCTATGCTAAACACTTTCTGATGGACATAAAACAGCAGTATTCACAAACTGAAAATGAGACTTTAACAGTAGGTTGCAGAAGTGAGCATTTCTAATAATATTTTAAGGCTGTCCATTCACTATGGTAGCTGCTCATGAACTTTTACAGCCAATTTATTTATTTTACATTTGTTTACCGGGATAGCCCGACTGGATTCATGTCCATTTTCAGCGGAGGCCCGGGGAGAAAAGCTCCACATAAACAAACTTACATAGATTATACAGACGTTAGCAAACAATTATAAAAACAAAGTGATTATATACAATGGCTTAGTAGTGTTCCCTAGTAGGGACTCACAATTCTCATGGACAGACACAATTAAAAGTAAGAGACATCAGATTGGAAGCAGAACTCTGGTGACTTAGTTACAAGTTATGATAATTACAGTATATGCTTTCAGTTTATAACTTAATCAGGGTTGGTACGTGGGCATAGCCAATTCAATTTGAGATACTGTTTGAGTTTTTTTTTTTTTAAGAGAATTTTGGAGGACTGCAGGGTTATATAGTTTGGTAACAAATTCCAGGTTTTGCCAACAAAGTTGGCAAACAGGGATTCATCAGCAGAGTTATTAGCTTTGTGGGTTTGGACCAGTAGTTTATCGGCTGACTGTAGGGATCTCAGGTTGATATATGGCTTAATAATATTTTTAACTGAGAGGGTATCCTCAGGGTGGTACAAAATTTTGTGCGCTATTAAGAGTTGATTGAATTGAATTAAGTTGGGCAGTTCTATCCCCTCTAGTTGTTTATGGTTCTGGCAGTGGTGGGTTCTATAGGTGGAGCCAGTGGCAAATCTGGCAATATGATTGTAGCTATGGGTCAGCTTACCTAGTTCGGATTTGTTGAGGTTTGAGTGTACAGGCAAGGCATATAAAAGAGTAGAGAGTAGGTGTGATCGGGCGATTGCAGTCCTAGCCAGTGGAGTTAAAAATGCCTTGTTTCTATATAGTGATCCAAGCTTCTTATTGATGGTCTGTATGGTTTTGTTGACCTGTAGGTCAAATTTGAGATTATTGTCTATGATAACCCCTAACAGTTTGGTGTGATGATCTGGGGAAATAGTGGTACCATTGTTAGATGTGGCAGAGAATGAAAGTGTGGTAGATCTACTAGTGGGGTAGAAGAGTAGAAGTTTAGTTTTATTGGGGTTCAGAAGTAGGCTTTGGTTGGTGAGCCAGTTCTCGATAGTGTTAAATGTATTTTGGGTTAAAGTTTGCAGTTCGGATGGGGAGGTGACTGAGCAGATCAGAGTGGAATCATCTGCATACTGAATACAGGTAGCTTTGGGGATAGCAGTGTGAATGTTGTTGATAAAAATAGAGAAGAGTCATTGAGACATTGCTAATTGAAGACCATAGCCAAAATTAAAATATGGGTCCTCTGTTAGCAGCAGTGCACACTTCACGTTTGGTATTGACCAGGCTGTAGCAGAACTACTTATTCTATCTTTTGATATTCTTTACCTCTAAGTTTAAGCAACACTTGTTAGTTTCCACACTCTGTAGACATGCACATCATCTTTGTGGTTCAAACATCTATTTCAAAAGCAACAACTGAAGAGTTTAGGCAAGTAGCTTTGCAAGACAGTATCGTAAAGAAGCACAAAGCTTTGTGGTGATCTGTCGAGCCCCAGACATGACTCAGCAATCTTGAAGCCTTTTCTGCAAGTCTGACAAAAGGTATAGCTGTGGTCTGGGAACAGCCTGGTACTCAGAGCTTCTTGCATTATTATCCCAACCTTGTTGTAATTCACTGTCCTACAGCTAGCTCATGAGATGCATCAATGCACTCCGCAGAGCTGTGTGACATTTAAAGAGAAGGATGTCTACCTACCAGAGGGCTTTGACATAATTTATTTATTTATTTAACATTTGTTGACCGGGAAAGTCCAACTAGGTTCCATAGATCCTGTTTTCAGCGGAGGCCCGGGGAGAAATGCTCCAGAAGCATGTCTTTAGAATGTGGGAGGAAACCGGAGTACCCGGAGGAAACCCACGCGAATGCAGGGAGAACATGCAAACTCCACACAGAAGGCACCCCAGCCGAGAATCAAACCGGAGAACCTCTTGCTGTGAGGTGACAGCATTAACCGCTGCACCACTGCGCTGCCCTAAATCATCTCAGTGAACCTTTGCACATGTCTCCTATATGTGAAGAGCCCTGATCTACAACTGCAGAAAACATTTACAGTCCGTTAACTTTTGAAAGTTGTTTGATGGTTTTGAGTAATGACCATTGCAGACAGTCTATTGCAAGGACTACATCCAATAATGTGGTTATTCAGTTCCAAGTTAAAATCTTTGCACTCTTTGATAAACATAGATAAGTACTAGGCTAGATGCCTTTGTGGGCTATTTTAAACCTACACAGTTTCCCTTTTGGTGCTTTTATTAACCTGTCCCATTTGGTTATTGATTGACCTTACCCACTCCATGGTCAATAATTATACATTACCCCTAATAAGAATAACTGGGATTATACCATAGATAATTTGAGGGGACCCATGTTTGACAAAGCATTTAGGAACTGTCTCTGTCCATTAGTAGTAAATGGGACAAACCTGGGCTAAATTTTCCTTTTCCCATCCATAGATCTAAGTTGTGCTTGAATAGGGACAGAGATGAACTTTATTTTATGTGAACAGGGACTCTGTTCTAGAGCAGTAGTATCCCCCGCAGGATATACAGTACCTGTCCCTCCAAACCATTCTGTTGATGTTGCAGAAGAGGTTTCAGTTCCCTAGACTGAGTATTTCTGATGTCATTTGACTTACTGATGTGCAGTAAATAAATCAGTAATGGGTTGGAGGATGTCTTGTATGCCAGAATCAGGTCAGCTCTTAGCAGTCTGTAGGATACCAAGTATAGTGACAAGGCTTTGAATCAGTCTGTGTAGGACATGTTGTTCAGGCCCTGTACCATTTTAGCAAGGTATCTCTATTGGTGTTCCATTGTTTCATGTGCCTGGACAGATACATGTCAAAGGGGCATTATACTCAATGATTGGCCTAATGAGGGCTGAGTAAAGGGAGACAATGGCATCCCTAGTTCTAGTCACAGTCCCTTTGTTTATAAACTGTGCAGTATGGAAGGACTTATTATAACAACAGACACATGTTGTTTAAATGTTAGATCATTGTTCACATTATTTATTTATTTGTTTATTTCCAGTTTGATGACCAGGGAGGTCCACTGGGCTCAAAGAGCCTGTTTTTAGTGGAGGCCCAGGGAGATCAGCTCCATAATACAAAGTACAAGATACATAAAACAAAATACAATACATAGTTGCAAAGGTATCAGCAAAACAACATGTAGCTATAAAATATTAAAACTAAGCAAAGTTAAGCTGCAACATAGACAAAAATATATAATACATGTTTACAGGTTGAGAACAGTAGTACAGAGTTAAATTTGTACAGAGGTTAGAAACGTCTGAGAATGTTATAAAGTAACATTAAAATAAGGTTAATCCCTGGTGAGTAAGGAAGAATGAAACCTTATGTCTAGTGAATGTATTCATGTCTTAAGCAGGTTAGGTAGGTAGAGTGCAATTGCACTTCCATTTATAGGAGAGTTAGGAATGGAGCTGGGTTTTGATCATAGTTTTCAGAGATTTTTAGAGATGGAGGGAGAGAATTCCATTTTTTGGCTAAGGAAAAGGTTAGAAGTAGCTGACCAGCGGGACGATTTGGTTTGTATACAGAGATTAGATTTTGGTGGGCAGATCTTAGAGTTCTGTGTGGGGTGTATAATGGTAAGATCTTTGTTAGTGGTGGACATTTAGTTGGTTTGAAAATAAGCTTGTGAGCTGTGATGAGTTGGAGGTAGTCTAGGTAGTTGGGAAGTTCTAGCCATTGCAGCTGGTGTAGAGGTATACAGTGGTGAGTGGAATATTTGGATGTGGTTGTGAACTTTGAGATTTTGTTGCAACAGGTTTCCAGTTTAGAAGAGATGGAGGAAGATAGGTTGGATAGTAGGGAAGTACCATACATCAGTGAGTGTAGTAAGTAGGTCATGGTGAGGGTCTGTTTAGTTGAAGGGGAGAGGAAGTGTGAGTTTCTGTACAGCATACCAAGTTTCTGATGGGTTTTCTTAATATTTAGCTAAATATGGGTATCAAATTTTAGATGTTCGTCAATAGTAACCCCAAGAAATTTAGCAAAAAGAACAACTTCTATAGTGGAGTTGGCATGGCTGATAATATTGAAGGAGGCTTTGTCGAGGGGGAGAGATTTTGAGGGGGAGAATAGTAGGATTTTTGTTTTGTTGGCATTCAGGGAGAGATGATTTTGGAAGCATCCAGTTCTCAGTAGTTGAGAAAGCAGTTTTAGTTTGGAGCTCAGGGAGGTTAGAGGCAGAGCAGACTAAAGTTGAGTCATCTGCATATTGCACTATCTTGGTGTTAGGAATGGCTGCATGGAAATCATTAATGACGATATTAAAGAGCACTGGGCTGAGTATGGATCCCTGGGGTACCCCAGTTGGGGACGGAAGGAAGCCTGAGGTGCCCGTCTTCCATTTCACAGCCTGGGATCTATCAGAGAGGTAGCTTCTGAACCAGATAATGGTGTTTTGTGAGATATTAAGATTAGAAATGTGGGTAAGAAGGTGGGTATGGGAGACTGTATAAAAGCCTGGGAGAGGTCAAGGAGGACTGTGGATATAAGTTCTCCGGAGTCATGGGCGTGGTTCACGATGTCTAGAAAAGAAAGAAGAGCAGTTATTGTGCTATGGCCAGGATGAAACCCAAGTTGTGTTGGGGTAAAGAGTTGGTTATTTGTAAGGAAAGGCATGAGCTGGAGGTGGATGCATTTCTCAAGAAGTTTTGAAATAGGGGAAAGAATTGCTATGGGTCAGAAGTTGGAGGTGCTATTATTTTTGCCTCCTTTATGGAGGGGTAGAATAAAGGCTGCATGCCACAGTTTAGGGGCATATGATTCCTGTATGGATCTATTGATGAGAATGCTAATGGAGATGGCGATGCTGTCTGCTGCAAGGAGTGAGGGGATGTTGTCAGGGGCATTGGAGCAGGGCTTAAGTTTAGAGAGAAGTTCTTTTATATATGAGATGGGGATGGGTTTGCGATGAAATATCAGAGGAGAGTTTTGGATGGAAGGGTGGGGAGAGGATTTGAGTTGGGTGTGGAATTGTTGTTAGGGAAGGTTTTGGTGAGTTCTGCTATGGAGTTAGTAAAGAAGGAGTTGAACAGAGTAGCTATTTCTGGGTCAGATTTACTAGTGTCAGGGCAAAGGTTGTTTTTGGTGCCTGGGTTGAGAAGAGAGTTGATGGATTTCCAGAATTGTTTGGGGTTCGTGGAATGAGTAGACTGAAGTTTGGTATAGTATGATTTTTTTATCCTGCATAATATGTTTTTTGGCTAGGTTGCAGAGTTGTTTCTATTTAACAAGGGTGTCAGGGTGCTTATTGTGGTGGAAAAGTTTCCAGGTCTTGTCCCTTTGTTGCATGAGTGTTTTGGTGTTTTTAGTAAGCCAGGGGGCAGAATTGCTTTTTATATGTTTTGTTATTGGAGGGGCTTGAGAGTTCAGGGTATCTAAGAAGGTTGAGTTGAAGAATTCAACAGCGGTGTCTAAAAGAAGACTTTTTAGATTGTCCCAGTTTATTAGTTTGAGAGAATTGGAGAACATTGTGGCGTTAAAGTTTGTGAGATTCCGAGTATAGATATATTGGTGTAGGTGAGGAGAGGAGGGAGTTGCTCTATGGAAGAAGGCTGGCAAGTGATCACTAATGGAGTCTAGTAAGGTGCCAATGTGGGAAATGTTTTTTGGGTGGGAGACAATGATCCAGTCCAGTATGGAGCCTAGGGGGTTATTTTTATTGGGTCTGGTAATCACATTTGTACGTTGAGTGAAATTAAATAGATTGATTGATATGGTGGGATTATTGGCAGTAATTTTGTTTCAGTCAATGTTTACATCTCCTAGGATGTATGTCTCAGACTTGATATTAGTTGAGGCCCATAGAAGAATTTCCTCAAGTGTGTTTGTATTATTTCCGGGGGGTATATAGAGGGCTATGAGACAAATGTTTTTATGGTTATTTAGTTTGAGAATTCCTATGACTAGTTCAGCATTGTTGAACTGAGGAATAGGCTTTTGGTAGGGAGAGATGGAGAGTAGGCTGGAGTAGATTAAGGCCACTCCTCCTCCCTTCTTTTTTGAATGGTCATGTCTAAGAGCATGAAACCCAAGAGGTAGGATTTCAGTGTCAGAAATATTGGGTTTTAGCCATGTCTCAGAGACAGCTACTATGTCAGGCAGGGTATGGTATAACCAAGCATGAAAGTGGGCTATTTTGTTTTTTAGACTCTGGGCATTGATGGTCAGGAGTTTGAGACATTTAGGGTTGGTAATATGGGTGGTAATAGGGGGAGTTGGATTGTTGGTGGTACCAGGTCCTGGGTTGGGGTGCATGTCACCTGCTAAGTATAGGCAGTTAAAGGGGAATGAGAGCAGGGGTTTGTGTTTTTTTCTAGTGTTTTGTGGGAGGTATAATAATGCTTTAGGAATATGATGATTCATAGAGGAGGGTAGAAGTTTTGGTTTAAAGCAGAGAAGTGGTTTAGGTTGAACTAGGGAGGGAGATATAGTGTGAAAGTGAGATGTGGTAGAGTGAAGTTGGGTGTTGAGGGTGATGGTAGGGTGAAGAGGGGATAGGAGTGAAGGGGTAGTTTGAAGGAGGAATAAGAGGTAGCATGGTATAGGGGAATTAAAAGTAGTAGGCAGAGGGAGGGGATGAAAAGGGTTTGAGAAGGCATGGTGTGGTGTAGGTATAAATGAATAGTTGGGAGGAGGGTTTTGAGGATGTAGTTGGATGTAGGGGAACTATGAGTGTGTAACAGGGAGGAGTTTAGAAGTTAGTAAAGTGTTCTAAGGTTTAGGATGGGGAGAGGGAGAGAAAGTATTGGAGGCTGGGAGGGGAGGGGATAGTGAGGAGATGTGAGTGGATTGGAGAGATGAGGGGGAGGGGACTTTTGGCTAAAATAAGTGTAGGAGCACTGGGGATGTGTGGGAATTGGAGGTAGGGTAGGGGAGCAGAGCAGGTAGACCCAAGGAAAGAAGGCAGCAGGGCAGTGTGAAAAACAATCAGTATGGTGAAGTTAAATACAGACGAAGGTAAGCAGGGTGGTTAGAAGGGTGCTTAGGGTACTGTTATGAGGGAAAGGAGTTGAGTGATTTCACAGGTAGGTAGGACTGTTACCATGCAGTTAAAGAGGAAGAGAGTAAAAAGACTAGATTTTATTTTATAGTGAATGAGAAGGAGTGAGGGAAGAGAGGTTATAGGTGGATAAAGACTGCCATCTAGTGGACAAATCCTGTAAATGTGGAGAGAGGAACCACTATAGGAGGTAGAAAAGTATAAGGAGAAAGACGGCTCAAATATAGGAAATAGGAGGCTAGGATGAGGCAGGTATGAGGGGGTTCACAGTCAGAAGGGTATGGCTGCTGGCTATTCTGGCTGAGATCCTATACTAGCACATAACAAGTGGTAGAGCAATTTTACATACAAATTAAAGGCGGTATAACATTAGGTAACATACTTTCTTTAATTCCTTTAATTTCACTTCTGGGAGAAGTTAGGACTTTTCCTGTTGGGGAATCAAGCAAACAGGGTGTGATAGGTATCTGTGACTGGTTTTGGATGTCCAGGTGGGCTGGGCCGGTAGGTAAAACAAATTAGGTAGAGAAGGTTGAAGAGCTGGAGAAAATAGAGAGAGAGAGAGAGAAAATGTATATATTAATAATAAAACAAATGCAAAGCAATTTAACAGACGGTCCATGTTCTAAGTGCAATAATACCCTCCATGGCAGACATTATTGTGGAAATAACAGACCTTTCATGGGTGGAGAGGCCCTCTGCTGCACACCCCCAGGAGGGCCATTATTTCTCAAATAATGCTCATCCTGTTAGGCATTGCTGCTTTCATTGTGGTGAATAGAAGTGATTGCACTAGGAGTTTAACAAAGGTATGAAATGTGAGGTGAAGGGTTAAGGTTCTCAATAATGGTGTAGGAAAAGCTATGTTTGCTTTGGTACGGAGACTTTAATATCATAAGAAGCTTTATAAAAGGATGGTGGCTAATGCTACAAATGTGCAGGCATAATATGTATAGATTTTGCTCTGCTCTAGGGTTAGAGAGATAGTTCTGTTTTTCTACAGCAGGACATTAATTAATCAGCATTTGAAGTACCAGTTCCTGAGGCTATTAAGGGACAGCACATCACATCATATCTGTGAAAGGAATGAAGTGAAGGCTTAGGTTTATAGGAAATTTTGGAGATTTGTGAAAGTAGGAAGAAAGAATTGGATGTGTAGGAATTTATATTCACTGGAAATATAGAGAGAAGAAAGTGATATATCATGGGTGTACAAGGCTTAATGATGAGTTTGTGACGGAATACCTATAGGAGGAAAGCAAAGGTCATAATCTGCAGACTAATGACAGAAATTTAAATTAGATATGCAAAAGACAAAGTATTTCTCATTGTGAGGGTGATGTACAATATAATTTTCCAGACAGAATGCTATGGTGTAACATTTCTATATCTTTTAAAAGGAGGTATGACAGAGGAGAAGTGATACACTGATGCATCAATTAGAATTGCCTTTGCTTTCCTACCACATTCCAAAGACAGGCTAACAGAAGGATCACTGATTTTAAAATGGACATCAGTGTGTATGTGACTGAAAATATCTGCATACATATGTTGTGGAATGAACTGCCGTACCATTCAGGGCTGATTCTTGCTTTTGTACTATAGCCATTTTGCAGGATAAGCATATTCTCCATGCAGTCAAAAACTGAATTCAAGTGGATGAATATATTAGTTGGATAGCTGTGTTAAGGGGGTGCTTGGGAAAAGAGATGTGGTAATGGCTAAATAGGCAAATCATTACACTGGCTCTATGTTATTCAATAGGAATGAGAGCAGTAACTAAGTCCTGTAACTCAAATATTTAAATAGTAAAGAATTACAGAATATTCTGGAACTCACAGGAAAATGCCATTAATACTCCTACTACTTAAACATACTAACTCTGGGAACTCTGAGATTGCTGTACCTTAGAGTAAGAGGAATACGTTGAGATACTACATATTCAGACCCCCCCCCCCTTAATTTGTATGATGAAAGGAATGTGAGTGGCAGTTATAGCTCTTGCACTTCTGCCTTGTCTTTAGTTATTCAAGTTGCATATGTGGAGCTGTTGTACAGACCACAATTTGGAGACCGCACCATTACACTGATTTAACCTGCATTCGGTATTTCAGTTAGTGAGATATGCATGACAGATTCAGCAAGGCACTGGTCTGTCCAGCAGTTGTCTGTTCCTCATGGCATTCATGATGTGGGCACCATTTTGATCATAGGCTTTGACAGTGTTCCAGTCAAGAATGTGCTACGACTTGGACTTAACATGTCTCAAGGTAGTGCCATACATGGTGCTTTGTCTGAAGACGGCATTTACTGTGACCAGGCCAATCGCCCTGTGCTTGTTTAAGTGAAGATTGTCACTGGATTATATGTTCCATTATCCCTCCTTCCTAGTCGTACTATTCCAGAGATCTGAAACCTGCCAGATTGTGGCGTTGAAATCAACTTCAAACAAAATAGTCATCTTACAATTATTCACAACCTTTTCAAGGATGGAACAAAAGTTCTGACAGCTGGCTAATATGATTGTCATGATAGTAAAGCTGACACCACAAAATAATTTATCTTCACTAAGTTTCTCTACCTTTATGAAGAAACCCTCACCCTTCTCTCTCAGCCGAGAGTCATCTTATTATATACTTATTTTACTGATCACACATCCAGCTGAGTGGGACAATTTACAATAAAAATGTATGATAAAAACATACAGCAGTTCATAGTTAATAGTGGTTGAAAAAATTTAGTTGCAGTCACAGTAACTAATAGTATGTGGTCATTTGTACATACAGTGGCTACCGCAAAGCAGTCTTTGAATACAATTTGTGTCCAGTAGTAGAAAACAGATTAAATAAATGTATACAAAGATTCATTGCACAGGCACTTCAGAGGCTGCATATATTGAAAGAAATGTAGCTGCAGCCAGATCCATTCACAGTACAACAGTAGTAACTGACATACTTTTAGAACCAGAAGACGAATAGCAACGAGAGCTTCCAAACGTCAGAACTGAATAAAACATGTAGAAATACAGAAATAAATCAGTCCGACTACCATGGTCCAAGGCATAAATGTTTAATGAAATAAGGCATATAAAATGGATAAGTTCTTTTGGGTTACTAACTAGCCAATCAACAATCATTCGTCATCTCACACCCTCTTATTATTTTTAGAAGTGAATCAAAGCTGAAAAATTAATTCAGACTTACTGGATAAACCATTCATTCATCCATCTCTCTATTATCACAAATAGTAAAACTACATCCACATGCATAATTGATTAAATCAAAGCCAATTAGACATCATAGAGGCGGTTCATAGAAACTTAGTTAACCAGTTGGCAAAACTATGTCTTCAAGAATAAATAACTTGTTCATGACCAATCAAACACCATATGGGATGGTCATAAAGATACAATCAACCAATGAAATTCATGTATTAAAATATGCCCTCAGGAACAAAATTTTGGTTCGTAATCAATCAGAAACCATAAGGGTAGTTCATGAAGAAAGTACAGTTGTGTACACCTACCATAAATGTAGATGTTCGAGTGTCTTCACTGTTGCAGTCATAACTGTAGGGTGCTCCTGCCAGCAGGCAGCCTGAGGTTGGCCAGAATCCCAAAGTCTGGGTCCGGCGTCGGCTGTACAAGCTAGTACCCTGACGTCAGTACGCTTTGGTACATAGCCCTCAGCCGACGCCATCTTCTCCAGCCTTTCTTGCCCTAGATGCCCGAAGTCCCCAATGAAACAAAAATGAATCCAACAAGGAAACACAAATACACCACAAAAAGGAAAAGGTAGAAAAAAAGAGGGGATAGGAGGGAGGGAAACCCCGACTGCAACAGTGAAGACACTCGAACATCTACATTTATGGTAGGTGTACACAACTGTACTATGTTCTTCGTGTTTCACTGTTGCAGTCATAACTGTAGGGTGGAATCCCAAAGCAGTGTAAAAGGGGAGGACACTTTAGATAGAAGAAGGGGAGGCAAGAATACCCTGCAAAACAGCAGAGGCAAAGCCTGCCCTGGTCTTAGAAAACAGAGGGAGATTGTAGTGCTTGGAAAAAGTATGCACAGAACTCCAAGTGGCAGCTTCCAAGATATCCTTGGTAGGGACTCCTCTGAGGAAAGCTGTAGAAGTGGCAGGTGCTCTAGTAGAATGACTTCTAATGGTACCTGGAAACTGTTTCCCATGATGAGTGTAACAAAATCTGATTCCATAAGCAATCCATTTGGAAATAGTTTGTTTAGAAATAGGCTTTCCAAGAGAACTGGAGGCAAAAGAAACAAACAATTGATTAGACTGTCTGAACTCTTTAGTCTTGTCCAGGTAAAATCGTAATTGTCTGTGCACATCTAATGAATGCAAAATCCTTTCCCTTTATTTTGAGGATTTGGAAAGAAAGTAGGAAGGTGAATTGTCTGATTTAAAGCCACTTTCGAAATCACCTTAGGCATGAAAGTAGGATTGGTCCTCAAGGATACTCTGTCCTGATGGAAAATAAGGTATGGTTCCACAGCCATGAGAGCTTGCAACTCTGAGACCCTTCTGGCAGAGGTCAATGCTAATAAAAGGACAGTCTTCCAAGATAAAAACTTAATATCTGAAGATGCAGCAGGCTCAAAAGGAGGCAAAGTAAGTTTTTCTAAAACATAATTAAGATCCCAGGCAGGGACAGGAGGGGTCCTGGGAGGCCGCAAATTTTTAGCCCCTCTCAAGAATTGCTTCACCAAAGGATGAGAAAAACAGGAGGATCAGAACTGAAATGAGCAGAAATAGCAGAAGCATGAATCTTAATGGAAGAAAAGGAAAGTCCTTTAGATAAAAGTTCCGAAAGGTAAAGCAAAATAGAAGAGAGATCAGGAACCAGAGGATCCGAGCCTCGGTCCTGCATCCAAATACAAAACCTCTTCCATTTAGAGGCATAGGATTTCCTAGTGCTAGGCCGTCTAGCTTCCAGAAGAACATCCAAAACTTGTTTGGGAAGACTAGAGGAAATCAAATTCCTTTGAAGAGCCAAGCTGCCAGGCAAAGGGTCTTGAGATTGGAATGTAGTAACTGACCCTGATGCTGGGACAGAAGCGAAGGGTTCAGAGGGAGAATCCAAGGAGGCCCCAAGAACAGGTGTTTTAAAGTTGGATACCAAAACTGTCGAGGCCAATTTGGAGCAATCAAGATGAGGAACTTGGGCTTGTCCTGTTTTATCTTCAGTAATACCCGAGGTAGTAGAGGAAGAGGAGGAAGGCATATCCTGAAAGGCTTCTCCAGCTGAAGGACAGGGCATCCACTCTCCAAGCTGTTTTGTGGAAGGACCTGGTGCAAAAGCGAGGCAGCTGATGATTGAGATGGGATGCAAACAGATCTATCTGGGGACATCCCCAAACTGCAGTAATCCTGTTGAATAAGTTGGTGTCTAGCATCCATTCGTGAGTATCTGAAATGTTTCTGCTCAGGCTGTCTGCTAAGAGATTCTGTTCCCCTGGAATGAATTGAGCCTGGAGATGTAGATTCAAATTTAGAGCTGTGTCCCATAAAGCCATAGCTAGTCTGCAAAGGGGGTACGAATGAGAACCCCCCTGCTTGTTGATGTACTACATGACCGTGGTGTTGTCTGTGCGAATTAGCAGAGGCCCTGGTTGCAAAAGGTTCTTGAAGGCTAGAAGGGCATTTTGAACTGCCAACATTTCCTTCAGATTGATGTGCCAGTGAAGATGGTTCATTGTCCAGGTTCCCTGCTGGCAATTGTCTAGAAAGTGTGCTCCCCAAGCATAATCCGAGGCGTCCGTGGTTAGGATTTGAGTAGGTTGAGGTAGACGAAAAGGCTTTCCTTCGTTTAAAGTGCATACCCTGGACCACCAGAGGAACTCCCTCTGAAGGCAGGGGATCAGAGGAATCAGAATATCCAGATCGTGGTAATGCTGTGACCATACACTTTTCAGATACCATTGAAGCTTTCTCATATGAAGCCTTGCGTTTGGAATCAACAGAATGCAGGAAGCCATGTAGCCCAGAGTCTGCAGGAATTTCCTTGCAGTGAGCTGAGATAGAGTTGCCAAGGTGCTGAAAGTAGAAGCCAGCTGAGTTTGTTTTTCTGGAGTGAGGAAGGCCCTTTTTAAGGTTGTATTTAAGAGGGCTCCCAAGAATACCATTTGTTGAGAAGGGATCAAATGTGACTTTTTTATGTTCACTGAGAATCCCAGTAGGAGGAGAAGACGTTGAACAAAGTCCAGATGTTGAAGTAGAAGATCTTTGCTGTCTGCCTGAATAAGGCAGTCGTCCAAATAGGGGTAAATCTGGATCCCCTGAAGTCTGCAGTAAGCCACTACTGGTGCCAGGCACTTGGTAAAGACTCTGGGCGCAGTAGATAAACCAAAGGGCAGTACAGAGAATTGAAAGTGCCTCGAACCTGCCTTGAACCTGAGGAATTTCCTGCATTCCTGCCTGATGGGAATGTGTAAGTAGGCTTCCTTTAAGTCCAATGTCACCATCCAGGCGTCCTGAGAGAGCATTGGAATTAGTTGCTGCAGAGTAAGCATCTTGAATTTTGGAATTTCCAATAAGGTGTTTAACACAGAAAGGTCCAGAATAGGTCTCCATGAGTTTTGTTTTCTTGGAACCAGAAACAGTCTTGAATAAAACCTTTTCCCATCTCCGAGAGTGGAACAGGCTCTATGGCTCTCATGGCCAGAAGAGCATCCACTTGATTTAAGGCCTCTGACCATTGATGTTTTGGCAGATCTGGCCAACCGTGAGCCCTTGGCAAAGTGTGAAAGTGGAATTTGTAACCCTTTAAAATCACGTCCAATACCCATCTGTCCTGGGTAATATGAGTCCAATTTCTGTAAAAAAAAGACAGTTTTCCTCCGAGAGGGGCATCCAGGTGAAGGGGTCCCGTAGCCCAACCGAGAGAGTCATTGAGTTTGCTTTCTTTGAGATTGGGATCTGTCTTCTCCCCTTCTAGGTGAAGAAGCAGTCCATTGTCTAGATCTGTAAGAGGCCTGACCTTGACCACGACCTCTGGAGCATCTATATCTTCCCCTTTGAGGCCTGTCAGACGTGGGAAAGGACCAATTTTTAGAGGGCCAATTCCTGGAAAATCTAGGAGGCTGAACTTGCAAGAAATCTTTGACAGTCTGCATAGACTTTGCCTTTTCCTCCATCTTTTTAATAACTTCCTCAGCCTTGGATCCAAAAAGAACATCATGTTGAACAGGGGCATCTAATAACTTAGCCTTAACCTGTTCAGGTAAACTTTGTTCACGAAGCCAGGCATGTCTCCTGATAACAGTACCAGAGGCAGCAGCCCTGCAAGAAGCATCCAAAGCATCAAAACCACAATGTAAACTATGTTTGTTCACTTGTTCAGTAGCATGCAAGACATCCTGAAGTTCCTTATCCTCTGCACATGCAGGAAGGGAAGCAAGCTTTTGCTTTAAAACAGACAAAAGAAATTGCTGATACTTAAACATATGAAACTGGCAATTTAAAGCCCTTACAGACAGGGTAGCAGAAGTACATACCTTTTTTCCCCACCTGTCTAAAGCACGAGAATCCTTCTCAGAGGGAATAGGATTTTTAGAAGTAGCAACCTTAGCAGCCTTAGAGCCCTGAGAAATAGTTTCAGGATCCGCAGAAGGGTTTTTAAATAAGAATAAATGAGAGTCAGGGACCCTATAAAATCTATCAGGCTTAGAAGGAGCAGGAGGCATGGAATCAGGATTAAAATTAGCCTCAGAAAAAGCATCATCTACAATGTCCAAAACAGGAGGGATAGCTAAAGGCCTATGCTGAGGAAGAAGAAGAAATTCCCTAAACCTCTTCTTGGAAGCAGAATACTCCTGTCCTTCCCAATGAAAATGTTCCCTCATCTCATGCAAGGTTTCCCCAAAAGAGAAATCCTCAGGCGGAGAGGCCGAGGGTAAAGAGTCCTCAGCATCTGAATCCTCATAAGGAGGAAAGGAATAGTCCTGATCTGAGGAAGAAACAGAAGATACAGAAGCCTGGTCAGAGGAATCCATAGTAACATCCTGTCGAGGCCTTTTCTCAGGAGGGGGGTGAGAACCCCTAATCATTGTAAGCAAATCTTCAGCCATCTTTAATAATTGCTTCTGTGTCCTGGGAGTAGATTCAGAAGCAGCTTGAGCAGGAACTTTAGACTTAACAGGAGTCTTTGTCTTTGCCTTTGCCTTTGAAATAGTGATGTGAGTAGGCCTGAAAACCCCCTCAGAAGCCGGTACCTGCACAGCGGTTCCGGACCCATCTGAAGGAGCGACGTCCGAAGGTCCTGCAGCAGTTAAAATAGTGGGCCTTGATGGCTCCCCATGGGAGTCCGTATCGGCCATCGGTTCAGAAGTGGCGGATGACAGGGGCTGCAAAAGCGCCTCACTGACGACAGCCGAACCGGACGCTGGCTCCAGCTGCCACGAGTCCTGTTTGGACCTCGGAGGCCTGTCTTTGTCTTTGCGCTTCTTTTGAATTCCGGTAGTGTCCGACGACATTCTATAATTGAAGCGTCTGCCAAAATAATTTAAAGCCCAATCGTACCTGCGCTTAATAGTACTAGAGTTGAACCTGGCACAGAACTGACAATAAGAAACGTCGTGGTCAGGGCCTAAGCAAGGTAGACAGTAAGAGTGGAAATCTTTATGAGGTATTTGTTTCCCACACGTTATACAATTGTTAACTTTTTCTGACATCGGAGGAACAAGAAAAAGATTCCCCAACGGGGTACTTAGCTTTGAGAAGAGAAGTAAGAACTTCGGACCGACAACAACAAAATACGCTGTTCGAAAATCGCCAACCAACGACTTGCGAGCTGCTTTCCACCGCACGGCAAGAAAGACTGGAGAAGATGGCGTCGGCTGAGGGCTATGTACCAAAGCGTACTGACGTCAGGGTACTAGCTTGTACAGCCGACGCCGGACCCAGACTTTGGGATTCTGGCCGACCTCGGGCTGCCTGCCGGCAGGAGCACCCTACAGTTATGACTGCAACAGTGAAACACGAAGAACATCCAATGATCCAACCTTTATATGAAACCAAATTCATATTAAAAGATATATCAGTCAACTCTTGATTAAAACTTTCAAGTCCTTTTAGAACTGGTAATTTTATGTAATGTGTTTGAGGACAAAATAAATGGGCAGGAAGCACAGATGTCCTTTCAGGTATTTGCCATAAGAAAGTAGAATAGTTAGCTGATTAATACAGGATATTAAACTGATAGTGCAGCTGTAAGAGCAGATTAAGGCATGCAGAGGTTTGGTTATAACAGTTTCCAATTAGAGTGATTTAAAGTAAAACAAACCCCCCAAAAAATCACTTAATAGATAGCAACCACTTATTAGCACAGTATGGCTTCAGGCCATACCACAGGACCGTAACAGCTCTCCTTAATTTCACTCATCATATCAGCTTTTACAAGGATTCTGGAAACTTTGTTTCCTCTCTGTTCCCTGATTTATGTGAAATATTTGACACTGTGTCCCATCAGATTCTTCCCCATAGGCTATCTTCTCTAAGCCTTGATAGCCCGTTCCTCCCTTTCCCCTGGTTCTATAACTAACTTTCTAACAGGCTACATGCAGTAAAATGACAGAAACAACAAATTACCATTCTTACCCATCTCAGTCAGATTGCAACAAGGCTCTGGCTTGAGTCCCATACTCTTTAACCTTTTATTAATGACCTCTACACTGCTACTTATGATGACATTCAGTATGCTGCTAACTCAGTGAAGTCCCTCCAATAACTTCTTTTTCTTCTACAGAAACTTGGTTCAACAATTCCCAACTCCTGCTGTTTGCTAAGAAAACCAAATTATTGCTTTTTTACTCCAAAATCTGCGTCTTGTACAAAAAAAATAACTTCTGTATCACTCCTATTGAATGTGTGTCTCATACAAAGCTAATTGGTGTTATTACAGATAATCCCCTAAAGTTTGATATTCAAATACAACAGACTGTCAAAAAAACACATAAAAATTGAACTTGTATCATAGCAAACACATTTTAATTGGCAATGTCAAAAAAAAAAAATTATTTATTGACATTTGATTAAATGATATGCAATATACAATAGATACATAAAGACAAAAGATAAATAATAGCCCAATGCATATCTCTTAGTTTCACTACTATAGGGTGCCCACATCTACACCATCAGCAATTTCTACTAACAAATATAGAACAATGCTATAAAAAGATAACTAAATCTGCCACTAACCAATCTGCTAAATCCCACCACTGCATAGCCTTAAAACAGGCTGACTAGAGCTTCACCACTATCTCTCTATCACCCAGTTAGCAATTGTTTATAAAATAATCTACAAACCTCAAAACTGTCCTGTACTCCAAGCCTTGGTGGAACCTATACTTGTGCAGAATCAATATGCTTCTTGGACAAGTCCCTATTAAGCATGATTAAAAGCCACAACTCTTCTGGTCTACCACTGTACTTAAATTATGTCTCTGAAATCTGGAATTCTAACCCTATCATAATTAGACAATAACCCAACCTACGCAGATTCAAAACCTTACTAAAACAGCAGTTTACAAATGCTTGGCTCAGCTAGACTACCCAGTCCCTACATTACCCCATATACATCAACAAAGAAAGTTTTAAATGTAAATGTTCTCCTATCTTCTCTGTCTCTTTGTTCCTATTGCCACTTCTACCATCTCTACTTACCCCTGACAATTTGTCCCACCAGAAAAATGTCTGTATCACCCTTACAAATATACTCACATTTTTTTAACCTCCTCTTTGCTTTCTACTTGTATCTCCCACACCTCCTCTATGTTATTTCTTCTATCCATAAATGTAAAATTGTAATTTGACATTTTAAACCCCCAGTATGCATGCCAGTTTGTCAGGCATTACTATGTAAAAACTCTATTTTCACTTATTGTGATTTATCTCTGGTATAGCTGCCTTTCAGTTGTATGTCCGTACTGTAATTTTAAGCTTTATAGTTTTCTCTACTCTAAATATGCCACGGTGGTACGGCGGTAGTGTTGTTAAATCACAGCAAGAGGTTCTCCCGTTCTATTCTCAGCTTGGCTTGGGAGTGCCTTCTGTGTGGTGTCTGCATGTCCTCCCCGCGGATGGGTAGTGTTCGAAAGACATGCGTGCGTAAATGGGCATGCCTTTGTTGAAGGTTGGGCGTTGAGTTGGCACCTCGGCGTTTCGTAAAAAAGTCTACTGCCAATCATTAGCGGACCGGAGTTCCGCTGTGGCGACCCCTTACTGGGAAAAAGGCGAAAGACAAACAACAGTTTTCTCTACTTTAAAAAAACTGCCTACAGTAAACTCTCAGTTAACTATAACTCAAGCAACTGGCCCTCTCAAGCAACTGGCAAAAAAATTAAAGAAATACAGTATGATTTTCATGTGTTGCACTTTCTGTTCTTCCCTGCAGAAACATACCTTACAGAGTTTTAGCATTTTAAAAGAGAAGATAGGAATAAATTCCCTCTCTTCCCAACCTGAGAACAAATAGTATAGGGTACAGTATTAGTCAGACCTATTTTTAATAGTAACTCTCAAGCAACCAGAAACTACTGTTATCTGGCATCTACCAATCCCCATGGGTGCCGGTTAACTGAGAGTTTACATTATTTTGTAACTGGAGATTTCTTTCTAGGCCTCTGCTAAAAAGGGGCTATCACAGCTTCATTCAGACTACCCCAGTCAACAAAGCAATCAATCAATCAATCAATCAATCAAGAAACAATGGAAGTGTGAAAATCTTAAATGAAGAAATTCGGTACAGTCTAAGTCTAGTAGCCTTATAGCATCTGCAGTTCCCAATATACCAACTTCGCTTTCATTGTGCAGTTGAGAAAAGGGGGGAAAAAACACTGCAGTGTAAAATCATCTCATTCTACCCAAGTTAATGCTGTTTTGACAAACTATATTCAAGAAAAGATAGACAGACCTCTAACAAAAATAATATCATTGGTGTACATATATGCCAAAGCTAGATTGTGTATATTCAGGGTAACATTTCTAGCTCTGTCACTGTGCAAAGTGAGCAGATGTGGAAAAATGAAGAGGATTGTTTAGTTGCAGAAGCTGCAGAGTTGTAGTCCTGTTCCAGTCTAGGTGCTAGGTGACTATGAAACTTTTTGCCACCTATATGCAGATATATGCCTATAGACTGCTGGACAGGTTAGTCAGTCCTTTTCCTGTCATTGCTAATCTGTCAGCAGTCTGTTAGTCAGCTGTTGTGTTATTTTATGTGCTGGATAGCTGGAGAGATGTACAATAACAAAGAAAAAGGCATGAGATGCACTCTACCATCTTCTGGAAAATAACTCAGCAGATGGCACAAAGATAATAATCTTAAATTTGACCTACAGGTCAACAAAACCATACAGACCATCAATAAGAAGCCTGGATCACTGTATAGAAACAAGTCATTTTTAACCCCACTGGCTAGAACTGCAGTCGCCCGGTCAGACCTACTCTCTACTCTTACATATGCCTCTCCTGTAGTGTCAAACCTCAACAAATCTGGACTGAGTAAGCTCTCCCATAGCTACAACCATATCGCCAGATTCGCCACTGGCTCCACCTATAGAACCCATCACTGCCAGAACCTGAAACATAGAGTGGCTAGAACTGCCCAGCTTAATTCAAGTCAATCAACTCTTAATAGCGCACAAAATTCTATACCACCCTGAGGTTACCCCCTCACTTATAAATATTATAAAGCCATACAGCAACTTGAAGTCCCTACGATCAGCCAAAAAACTACTGGTCCAAACCTACAAAGCTAATAACTCAGCTGGTAAATTCCTGTTTCCCAACTTTGTTGGCAAAACCTGGAATTCATTGCCAAACTATATAACCCTTCAATCTTCCATAAGTCTCTTAAAAAAAAAAACCTCAAACAGTATTTCAAAGTGAACTGGCTTTGCCCATGTACCAACCCTGATTAGGTTATAAAATGAAATCATGTCTCTAAAATATCTTAACATTTACGTTGTTTCCAATCTGATGTCTTTTTGCTTTTAATTGTGTCAGACCATGTGACTTCTGAGTTCCTATTGGGAACATTACTAAACCATTGTACAAAACTCCTTGTCTTATATTTTCTAATGTATCTAATCTTTTCTCCCCAGGCCTTCGCTGAAAATGGACATGTATCCAGTCGGACTATCCCGGTAAACAAATGTAAAATAAAATAAATAAAATAATAAATAAGCTATATCAGGTTTCAAGGCAAAGACAGAAAGATAAAGAAGACAGTAAGATAACCTTCATAAGGGATACCAGTAACAACCTGATCACTGTTCCACAGGGCATAAAAGGCAGATGGAAGGAATACTTTTAGCAGTTTCTGAATGAAGAAAACCCCACAGAAGCTGTACTGCCTTAGACACAGCTTATGATGATGGAAGAGGAGTAGTCCATCCTAGAAGAAATAAAAACAGCAATAAGGAAAATGAAGCCAACTGGTGCAAAGTGTCAGGGGTAGTGTATGACAGAAGAATGCCAAAGAAGCTGAAAAGTAAGGTGTACAAGACAATGGTGAAACAAGTACTACTGTATGGTACAGAAACCTGGGCAGTAAAGGCAGAGCAGACGAGGAAGCTAGAGGTGATGGAAATGAAGTGCTTGAGTTGGGTGGTAGGATGCACCCTCTGGGACAGACAAAGAAATGAGGACATCAAAGCAGAGACCAGTGTAGCACCAATTGCAGAGAAAGTCAAAGAAAACAGATAAATAAGGTTTGGGCAAATGTGCAGAAAAACATAAGATGATCTGCTGAAATCGATTTGGGACAGACAGGAAAAATGCAAGAGAAATGGAGGGATCTAGCACAGAGGTTGATGGACTGTGTGAGAGAATACATGTGTCAGTAATGTGTGAGTGTCAAAGAAGGTAGAAGAGAGGCATTAAATCAGGAGAGATGGCAACAGTTGACAAGACACTCTGAGTCCATGGAGAAAATGAGAACAAAAGGGGGATGATGATGAGGACGATGATGGCCTGCAGATGACTTGTAACATGAGAAATATAATTCATTAAATGTAACCACACAAAACATGAACATCTTGAGATGTGGAGCCTACTGGCAAGACAGCCCAGTTTTGTTGTTGCTATCTTGGAATCGGCACTACTGTTATCAAATTTGTATGTGAAAAGCATTTCTGACGATCAATTGCCACACCAAAATGACAACCAGAGAGCAGAATTATAATTACTGCCTTTAGGTATTATCTTACCAACAGTAACTGAAACCTGGCCAATACATTTTTACACACAGACATACGGTATCACAAACACGGATACAATATTTCCCAGAGGAATAATGACACCATTATGGTATTAATTCCTTTTTCCTTGTCTTTATGTTAATACTGAGACTAGCTTGGCAATTACATTCTACTCATTTTGATAAGTTTCATAAAACTAGTGGAAATTATTCAAGAGTTATTAGGGAAGATTAAAATTTCTTCAGAAGTTATAGCCAGTGAGTGGGATGAAATGTAACTGGAGTTTAAAAATAGGGTACAAATAAAAGAAAATGAGATATGGTTAAGAAGTAACAGGAATTATTTGGAGGTGCTGACAAAGGTTAAAATATTGCAGCATTAAGGGGAATCTCACAGAACAAGAAGAGGCACAAGTGCAGAGTACAAAAGTGAAAATAAGGGGGTATCTGGGTAATATACATGAGTTCAGAAAGATTGCTATTAACCAACTGTTTTTCTAATAACTGCAGAACATAAAACCTTTTAGGAGAAGTACTCAGACAACAGAAAGTAGAAAGGGTTGTTGCCAAACGTAGGGTGCTTATAACAAGAAAAACAACCAGAGATCCCACAGATGCATTAGAGATATATTGGTAATTTTATGAAAATATGTATAAAGCAGAGTATTGTGGAAATCAAGAAAGAGCACAAATGGAGATATTTATGGAAGACTTAGGAATGCTAAGGTTAGAGGTAGATGAGGCTCAACAATTAACAGCTGAAATAGGAGAGGAGATAAAAATGGTGACATACAATCAATCTGCAAAAAAAGTCTCCCAGAATAGATGGTATTCCTGTGGAAGTTTTAAAGCTAGGAGGAAAGAAAGTTATACAGATCTGGATAAATAATGGTATTTTAAAAAGGAGAGGAAGCACCAACATCCTGGAAGAAAGCTGTGGTGGCTGTAATACCTAAAGATACCAGACCCATCAGATCCAGCTTCATATAGGCCCATTTCAATTTTAAATCAGGATTATGAAGTATTTATATCTGTAACAGCTAAACCAATGGCGAAGGTGTTTCCAAAATTGATAGATATGGATCAATGTGGTTTTGTGGAAGGGAAGCAAACATTTGACAATATTAACAGGACAATGATGATCCAGAGGGAAGGCAGAGTATAAGAAAATACCACTGTTGATGGTGGGAATTGATGCAGAGAAAGCATTCTACAGAGAAGCTGGGGTTTTATGAGCTGGGCAATAAAAGCATTTGCATTCCCTGACACAATAATAAGGTTAATTAGGAGGATCTATGAGGAAACTGCGGCAAAAAATAAAGTGGGAGAGTTCCTTTCTGACAAGTTGTGTCTGAATAGAGGAATCAGGCAGGGGTATCCTCTTCCCCTTTGTTATTTGTTTTATATTTAAACCCATTGGCAAAGAAAGTAAGGGACTCAGAAATTCAAGGATATAATTGGTATGCTAATCAAAAGATAGTTGGCGTTATTTGCTGATGGTATTATTTTGCACCTGATAAAAGCAGAAAACGACATCTCAGTGTTGTGCAACATCTTGAGACATATTCAAGACTTTTTGGGGTATAAAAGTAATGAAGATAATATAAAGGCTACAGCTATAAACTATATAACCACACATGAATTGGACCAGCAATACCCATATTTATGGGAACACGATAAAGTAAAGTATTTAGGAGTATGGATTAAAAAGGACGCAGTTATGCCAGCTAAGGATATGGGGACATGACTAAACAAAAGATAATACAAAACTGAGAAACTGGAAGCTCTTGTTTATGGATATTAGATAGCATGATCCAAGCAGTGAAAATGTTTTTAGTCTCTTTAGTTTTATATGCAAGTAAGGTAATTTTTTATCAATCAGAGAACTTGTGGACAGTAACTAAAAGAGTTGAAGGATTTTATCTGGAAGGGGAAAAGGGCAAGGGTCAAGTGGGTTAAATTGATCCTGCTAATAGTACAAGGTGGTTTAGGATTATGTGATTTAAGGGGATATTTTAGAGGTACAAAGTTAAGGCTCATATACATACCACAAACAAAGTGGAAAGGGCTGATGATGAAGCAGGAGGGAAATTCAAGAAATGAGAGAGTGGGATTTTGGATGCAGATCCTTAAGGAGAATAACAACAGCCATAAAGAAATATTTAGAAAGTAGAAGAAAATATTCTAAGAGCTAAGCCAACACAAGAATGGGGACAGGAGATTTTGTTGATAGGGATGACTGCAATTGGGGTGCCGAGAATAGGCAAGGTGGAGCTAGAATTTACTTTAGAAAATTGGCAAAGGAACCAAGATATTGGGAGCAAATAACTAGAGAGGCAAAGGTAATAGAATGGGAAGAAGCCAAGAAGACATTTGGACTGCAGGCTAGAAACTACAGACTAGCTTCCTCTTTCAGGGATTGATATCTGAGTATAGGTAAAGCAAAAGGGATTGGGGAATCCTAAGTGAAAGAACTGCTCTAGTAGAGTTTTTACTTGAATCTATAACAGGAGCTGCTGTTAAAGAAGTGATAATAAGTAGGGCATATCAAATACTGCACGATAACTATAGGAATCAGATAGGTTAGAAAAGATTGGGAAAATAGACCGGATAAGTAATTGACACGCAAACAATGGGAGAACATATATAGTGGATATAAAAAGTATACACACCTCTGTTAAAATGACAGTTTTTTGTGATATAAAAATGAGACCACAATAAATCATTTCAAAAATTTTCCCACCTTTAATATGACCTATAACCTGTACAATTCAATTGAAAAACAAACAAATCTGTTTGGGGAAAAATATAAAAAATAAAAAATGTACAATAAGCTGGTTGCATAAGTGTGCACAGCCTTAAACTAATACTTTGTTGAAGAACCTTTTGATTTAATTACAACATTCAGTCTTCTCAAGTACACACCTGCCAGCAATTAAAGAGACTCAGATTAACCCCAAATAAAGTTCAGCTGTCCTAGTAGGATCTTTCTGACATTTACTCCGTTGCCTGCTACAGCAAAAGCCATGGTTCACAGAGAACTTACAAAGCATCAAAGGGATCTCATTGTTGAAAGGTATCAGTCAGGAGAAGAGTACAAAGAAATTTTCACAGCATTGGATATACCATGGAACACAGTGAAGACAGTCATCAAAAAGTGGGGAAAATATGGGACAACAGTGACATTGCAAAGAACTGGACGTCCCTCCAAAATTGATGAAAACACAAGATGAACACTGGTCAGGGAAGCTGCCAAGAGACCTACAGCAACACTGAATGAGGTGCAGGAATTTCTGGCAAGTACTGGTTGTGTACTACATGTGACAACAATCTTCCGTAGTCTCCATATGTCTGGACTATGGGGTAGGGTTGCAAGATGGAAGCCTTTTCTTACACAGAAAAACATCCAGGCATGGCTAAAATTTGCAAAACAATACATCAAGTCTCCCAAAAGCATGTGGAAAAATGTGTTATGGTCTGATGAGACCAAGGTTGAACTTTTTGGCCACAATTCCAAAAGGTACATTTAGCGCAAAAACAACACTTCGCATCACCAAAAGAACACCATCCCCATGGTGAATCATGGTGGTGGCAGTATCATGCTTTGGGGTTACTTTTCTTCAGCTGGAACAGGGGCTTTAGTCAAGGTGGGGGGAATTATGAACAGTTCCAAATACCAGTCACTTTTGGCCCAAAACCTTCAGGTGTCTGCTAGAAAGCTGAAGATGAAGAGGGATTTCACCTTTCAACATGACAATAACCCCAAGCATGCATCCAAATCAACAAAAGAATGGCTTCACCAGAAGAAAATTAAAGTTTTGGAATGACCCAGCCAGAGCTCAGACCTAAATCCAATAGAAAATATGCTGGATGACCTGAAGAGGGCTGTGCACAAGAGACATACCTCTCAACCTCTTAGAGCAGGAAATCTGGAAAAAGCCATGCATAAAAGTGGGACAAAGGCTCAAAAATAGGAACACTTTTTAAATATTGCTCTTGCAGATTTAGAAAGTTGATAGAATAACAGGTTTTGCATTAGCATGAATTTTCAGAAAGGTTTGAAGTCTAAAAAGCAAATGTTTGCCATTATTTTCTAACTTCAGTCTTTAAGAATTTGCCACTAATTTACCACAAAACCACAATTTTATGAAAAATAGACAAAAAATAAGAGGCAAAAATCTAGACATTCTGTGAAAATCTGTACAGTTGAGATGTATGACAAGAGATGCCCTCACAATCTGACAGATTTGAAGCACTTCTGCAAGGAAGAGTGGGCATATATTGCTAAGTCAAGATGTGCCATCCTGACAGACTCCTACCCAAGAAGGCTGAATTCTGTAATTAAATCAAAGTGGCCAAGGTTAAAGTGATTGATAGACCCTGGATCAGCCATCATGGGGTAATGGTGGCAGCCTGAGCCCTGCTTGCCTGACATCTAGCAGATGCAGGAAATTTGCTATGCAACACAATGGGCCAGGGTATTTGTGTCCAGCAGGCTGTGTGTAATAGCATTGTGGACAGTGTACTGTACATATACACACCATCTGGATGGCATTGTGGGAGTTATGTGTTAGGCTGCCATAAGGACCAGCATGTAGGTAAAGGGAAGAACCATCCACTTTTCAAGGCCACATAGATGGTAGCCTATCAGCGGCTCTGCTAGTGCCCCAGTACTCAGCCACTTGAAATAACTTAAGTGTAACAGGAACAAATGGGCAATTGACTGAGAGGTGTGCTGGACAGCAGGCATAAAAAGACAAATAAACTTGGAGGGAAAAAGGTCTCAATTTACAAGGCAATTTATGTCCCCAATGAATTTTCGGGGTGACCAAAAGGATAAGATTAGTGATACAGTGGAAAAGACAAAGATGCTTCTTCAGGAAGCTGGGATCAGTCTCAGTCATAAACCAAGAAGCTCAGGAATCCAGGAAGCTCTTCTAGTGCAGCCATTGTCCTTCCATATTGAGAGGGGTCAGCAGGAGTGGTTTAAGCAGCTTATGAGAATTCCCCTTTGGCACATCTTATACAATAAGTACCACTCATGATCTGCTCAGAGGAGCCCTTGGGATAGACTTTAGACTGTTTAGGGAAATAACGTCTCTCATCTTACCTGGGAGTTCCTAAGTACCCCACAGGATGAGCTGGAGACTTTTTCTAGAGACACCTAGTTTAAGCTGTTTAGTTTACTACCACAGTGATCCTGACATAATAAATCATGTCAGAAAATGGATAGCATGAATGTACTCTGCAAATTTCAGACTTTTTTTCTTTCAGTATGCTGTCATCAAGGCAGGGTATGGCACTTCTTAATGAATCAACCAACAAGTTTTATGATGCAGGGATAATAAGTAATACAGAATAATTATTTCTTCTCTTTGGGTGGATGTTTTCACTTTCTTATTGGTTGAGTTGGGTTTTGTTTTATACAGTTGTTTAAGTCTTTTAAGTCGTTTTAGTTTGGGAGGTTGAGCTAGAATATTTTTTATTAGTTAAAATTTTACTTTTTTATTGCATTTTAGTGTTTGTGGTCAGTGAACATAGGAAGATTAGTCCCTGAGATTTTGAAAAGGAAGAGTCTGTTTTGCTTTCCCGTCTGGGTATGATGAATTTCATGGAGTGTGATCATGTTTTGGTGCATGCTGATGGGTAGATACCTTCTGTGAGCTTACGTGTATCAAAGAATGGATTTGACTTGCCAGATAAATACTAGAGGAATTTGGGAAACATGGAAACAAGATTGTTAAGGGTGTGCACACTTATGCACCCAGCTTATTGTACTTTTTTTTATTTTTTCATATTTTTTTCCCCTAACAGATTTGTTTGTTTTTCAATTGAATTGTACAGGTTATAGGTAACATTAAAGGTGGGAAAAGTTTTGAAATGATTTATTGTGGTCCCATTTTTTTATATCACAAAAACCTGGCATTTTAACAGAGGTGTGTACACATATATATATATATATATATATATATAACTCCTAAATATGTAAGTAAGTCTAGGAGATTTAGGAAGTTCGCTTGGAAATGTTTGCATAGGTATTTTATACCCCAAGCAGACTCCATTTTTTTTCCTCAGGTGGGTGGCAAAAGTTGGAGGTGTTATGGGGGGAAAAGAGGTAAATGGGAAGATATGTTTTTGGAGTGTATTGAGTTGGCAGCCTTTAAACATTTCCTACAGGGTACTCTGTTCAGAAATATCGGGTGAGCAAATGGGTGTAACTAAAGGAATTGTTTTTTGAGCTGGGATACAGGATCTAAATTGCCTAGACATAGTAAGGCCTTGTTAAGTTTAATTCTGATGGCTGCCAAAAGAGCAATTACTAGAAAATGGAAATCATAGTCTAAACCAACTATATCTGAAGTACTGAATATTGTAACAGAAATAAGGGAGCTGGGAGTGGGATCTTTTGAAAAGAGTAGGAGCAAATTACATACAACAAATGGGAATTATGGGAACAATACATGCAGAATAATGTTTTGGAGGAGGAGCGAGGTTTAAGGGAAGGCAGGAATTGATCAATTTATGTAATGCTGAATTGATGATAAATATACAAAAGAATATATATGTATAATGCTTGGAAGTGGAAATATTTTAATATGGTTTGTTTTCTTTTATATAAATGTAAGTGTGTCTATTCTTAAATGATAATTCAATAGAGGTATAAAAACAATGTTTCAAAAGCTTCTACACATTTGTTTAAGAACCAATTGCATTTAAATCAGTTTAATACCGTTTTCCTGTATTTTGCATCTTTACTATGTTTAACTGAAAGACAACTGCATTTACAGTCACCACTATCTTCTTTTACAATTATTGTGATCTGAATATTTGTTTTTATCTCTGCCACTTTTATGACTTAAGAAGATGAACCCAGTTAGCACGAGACATTACTTTAGTTATGCTTGCCATCGGTGGCTTTGGAAAGAGTATGGTATCCTGCACAGTGCATCTCTGAAGGTCATTGCAGTACACAGTGATCTCTACTATGGCAAGTTCTTGGTCCTAGAAGAGAAGAAATCTAGTGCTGTCTTGATGAAATACAGGATTCTTCATATTGAAACCAGAAAGAAATTATTGTTTCTAAAGTGTCTTGCATGGAAGCATTTTTCTCGAAGTCTTACAATTATGCTAAACCATCGATTTTCAACCTTTTTCATCTCATGGCACACAAACTAATTATAAAAATCTTCCAGCACACCAAAAAATGTATATTATAATTTTTGCTGATCTGTCAAAGAAGGTATAATTTTGATTGATTTACAAAAAGAAAATAATAATAATAGTAATTACCTTCCCTTTTTACTCCAAAGTGGCTTTTTAAAAAGCTTTTTGAAACTATTGGTTTGTGATATTCAAAATTATTTAAAACAATTTTTATTTATTATTTTCTTTTAATTTACTTGCATGTAATATTTAATGAGATATTTGAGTTTGACGTTGTTTTAGAATGCCTTTTGTGCGAGGTAAAATTTTAGACAGGCATACTCTTATTGATTCGCACAAATATGATAGGTAGAAAGGAAGAAGTACTTCTATTGCTTTTTTGTAATATTGGGAAATTCACATTTAAGAGATAACCATCATATAAAATGGTATAAAATTTGCATCATATTTCTTTAAAGAAGTCTTTAATTTGTTTTAAAAAATCTTGCGGCACACCTGTTGACCTGGTTGAAAATCGCTGTGCTAAACCATGCAAATGTACTTTCCAGAAGAGCTTTATCTTTTGGAAAATACCTGCTGCCCTGTTGGGAGAATATATCTGTCCATAAGAACTGACTTTACCAATGACTATGACAGAACTAGAAAAAAGAGAGTGGAGCAACATCCTTAAAGCAGTGAACAACAACCTGTCAAAATGTGAATTATTTGGAAGCCAAATGCACATTGGTCACATGTCATACAGGTAAACTGTGCTGTATTTTCAAACAACTTTAAAAGGGTTTCCCTTTTCCCCTGAGTTTTAGTTATCTTGGAGTTGATTATATTAAATATTGGGGAGTGGCAGGGGTTACAGCCTGTGGTAAAGCAAATTCATCTAGTTGGCTTTTGTTATGTTGTCTCAGCTGTTGTGGAGTTTGGCCATGTATACTATGGCAGGGAGTCCTGGGTCCTTGTTTAAGTTTTCTTTCTTTGGAAACTTATTTAAATGTAAAGGTATCATTTAAAATAGGCTTTGGTAGAAACAAATGCGTGTAATTTTTGCTTTTTTAATGAAATGAGACTGCATTGCAACCTTCAAAATTAATTACTGAACAAGATAAATAGTTGATGCATTTCCAAAGATTACAGTGTCTGTGTATTACATGTGAAGCCTGTCTGACAGGATTCCTAGAGGCCTTTGAATTATTCTGACTACCTCAGTTTTTTCTAAACTTCATTTATTACATGAGGGAATGCAGATTAACTCTAAATACAGCTCTGAATGCACAAGACTACTTTTAAGGGTTCTGAACCAGAAGAACGTGATTATTAAGAAAATGAAAGCTCTTGGTACAATTAATGGACACCCCTTCATTAAATTCTTGCAACAGAATAGAATTGCTTTTCTGTGTTTGAAAATTAGGAAATAAAGCTTAGTTTAAAAATGTATATTAAATAGAAATAGTATTATAATAACAAAAATCAATCATTAATAGTGGTAATGCTTCTGAGTTATATTCTACTAGGTTTAATAGA
Source organism: Protopterus annectens (assembly GCF_019279795.1). Lineage (NCBI taxonomy): Eukaryota > Metazoa > Chordata > Ceratodontiformes > Protopteridae > Protopterus > Protopterus annectens. Next base: position 248,289,556 of record NC_056746.1, on the reverse strand, counting down.
ACTGTTACTCTTATTAATACCACACATTCATATGTTCTAAGGATATAGAAAATTATTTTGTCCTAAATGTGCCTTCTGAAAATGTCAACATTTGTTTAAATTTGAGAGTGTCTTCAGGGGATAATATTAAGTAGAGTGTCATCCATTGAAATTAGACCAGATGACCAAATCAATGGGGTGATCTTAATGTGATCAATGTCTTTATTACGCAGTAATGCTGTTTACAATCAGGTTAATTTTGGCAGACTATGACACTGGATTTAACAGGATGTTTTATTGTTACATGACACTATAGATCAGTGTGTGTATATTGTACCTAGTCCACTACTGTAGTCAGAGAACATGCGCATATAAGTTACTGAGCACGTGTGTGAGATCAGTGCCATTTTGTATATCATTTAGTGTGAGTTCTAGCTTGAATGGAGATGCATATGTGAGTGTGCTAGAAGTAATGAGTCAGTCGGTAAGCATATGAAGTTCAAAGTATTTGTTCCACTTATAGCTCCTGATGTGTTTATGTCTGATAAATGACTTCAAGCCATCCTGTGCCTCAGTGTCTCATTTGTATACACAAGACATGCAACATGGTGTCAGAATGGGATCTGAACTTGAAGCAGATCGCAAACCATGAGGCACACAGTTAGAAGTAGAACAATATACAAGAGCAAACCCAAAAACAGGTCAACAGTTATTCAAAGGTACTTTTTTGCAACATACGATTTTTTTGCAATAACTAAGATTTTTCAAAGTGTCTGAAGTGTCTGTAGTGCTCGAAGTATTTGCAGTGCTAAAATAAAACATTTTCAGAGAGATTGTTGATCATTTGGGCATAATTACAAGTACCAGGTCTATACTTATGTTTAAAAGCAATTCGCTGTTATGGCAGAAGGATTTTGCAGACCTGAGCCGCTGGTGTTTGATAATAATATTCCAGAGAATTGGCTAGTGTTTGAGCAAGAACATGATATTTTCATACAGACTGCATTTTTTGATAAAGACACACTTACAAGAGCATTTATACTTCTCAATTTAGCTGGCTCAGAAGCCATTGATTGAGAACATTCATTTGTGTATCCACCTCCTGTGTATGCAGGGGAGGGGGAGAACTGCCATATTGTGGTACAGGCTAAATTGCGAGAAGCTCCTGAGTGCTTAAAATGTAAATTTAGAGAAATTCATAACAATGAAATGAATATTACAATGGAAAGGCATACATTTTACACAGGAAATCAAAAGCCTGGTGAAAGTATTGCAGCATATATTTACCAAACAATAAATAATAACCAAAAGTTCGTATCCAACGGTGTAAATCCCCCTCTGTTCAGAAACCAAACAGTAAAGAACAAGCCAAATATAAAGGCAGAGAGGTAACCAAGGCTTCTCAATAATCCATTCATAAAGTGCCTGTATCTGCAACTGGGATGTTTTCCAAGAACCAAGCTTAGATGTAAAAGCAAAAGAATTTATTTAATAAAATTGTTGTCGGTAAGTGCTTTCACATTTGCTTCCTCAGACCGTTAACCTTCAAAAAATCAGTCTGCTCCTTTTATAGTAGTCATGTGTTTCATCTTATAAAACTTTAAAATGATACAAACCAGATTATTGAAAGTTTCATTAAGGAAGGTTCAGTGTCATAACATTTCTATATTAGATAGAGTAAATTTAAATCTATAAAGAATTTACTAGGTACACATCATTCAATACTTACTAAAACATACTAATATATAGTGTTTGTTGCTAGAAAAGCATATCTAAATAATAATAATTACTACAGCATTTAGAAGCATTAACTATTGCATAAAGCTCAATAAATAAAATATTTAAATAAAACTTTTCAGTATGTACTATAGATGCATTAAACTATGTTATTCTACATATACCATTCATGTATAAAACTATCAAAAACATTATAAGTATGCTAATCACACAAAACAATATTCACAAAACTAGTAAAAGTCACTAATCGTCAAAGACACAAGTTAAAAAAGTCAGCAATTGACAAACTACGTACATTTGTAAAAAATGTCTTTAAAATACTTTAAAAACATTTATAAAAGCCTGTCATTATATATTTACACTAAACCCTAACTAAACATAGTTATACAGGTTGTTAATATTGTAAATAGCGCTTATTTAAGACGTCTGGCTCTTAACACTGGTCGAATGGAAGCTCGTTCATTAAGGCCACTGCCTTTGTCTGCTCTAAGGCGAATCATCCAATTAACTTCTACTCTCTCAGTAGTGTTACGAATATTCCCTTGTCTTAATATTGGCAGGACACTATCTATAGCCATAAAAGTAAAGCTGTGTTGGTTACCATATTGGCCTACATGCTTAGCCAATGCATTGTTACTATGTCCAATCCTAATGGCATATAAGTGTTCTCTAATCCTAATTTTAAATGCCCTATTAGTCTTACTGACATAGAAAGCTTGGCATTCTTGGCACCTAGCTAAGTATACCAAGTTAGCTGTATTACATGTGGCATCACCTTCAAATGTGAATATCTGACCAGTATCTGGGTGCTCAAAAGTATTTGCTTCACATATGTACTTACAATATTGGCATTGTTTACAAGGGTGAGTTCCCAACAAGGCCACTTTTTCTCGACCATCATGGCGATGACAAAGTAGCATCTTAAGATTGTTCCTATTTTTATACTGGAACTTAGGAGTGATGCCCACTAATGACCCAATCTCCTGGTTACTGGTGAGAATCGATCAGTGCTTATAAATGATATCAATGATGTCCTTCCTGTCATTAGTGTAATACATTTGTATTTTTATTTGCTCATTGTCTACTTGCCCAACTATGGGTTCAGGTATATGATCAGAGAAATAGGGTGCCGCTCTATTTGATCTTAATCTGTGTATGTCTTCTATAGTTCTATCAACTTCATGTAGCTTGTAACCCCTTTGAGCAAGTCTCAATTTAAATTTATCTAGTTCATTCAGGTAACCCTCTTGTGTGGCATTAAGCCTAGAAATTCTCATACCCTGACCTTTAATGATATTCCGAAATATATAAGGTGGGTGCATACTTGTCCTATGTAGGAGGCCATTCCTATAGCATTTCTTCCTATACACACCAGTATTCACTTTTTCATCCAGCACCCTCTCCACATAAACATCCAAGAAGTCTATGCGGTGTAAAGAGTGCTGATGCGTAAATTTCAAGTAGGAGGTCAGCCCATTGACCAAGGTCATGTATCTATCAAGTTTGAGTTGATTACCTTGCCAAACAAGAAAGACATCGTCCACAAAAACGACAATAAAAGCAAACGTGGGAGGCATGTAAATTACAAGGAAACAAAACATCTTCCTCCCACATAGCTAGAAACATGTTGGTGTAGCTATTGGCACAGGAAGTGCCCATAGCCACGCCATCACGTTGAATATATACATCGGTTCCATATATGAACACGTTATTCTCTAAGATGACTTCCATAAACATAGAAATCAAGTCAATATGTTTTTCAGTATATTCACTGTGTAGCGTCAAATACTTTTTTATGGCCTCAACCCCCTCTCTATTAGGTATGATGGTAAATAGCGATTGGACATCCATAGCAACAAAATACATATTTTGAGACATATTAGTATTCTTAAAGAACTTATATAATTCTACTAGAAATTGTTTAGGATCCCTGAGGATATACTCATTTCGTTCAACAACAGGTCTTAAATGTTTCTCTACATATAACGAGAAAGGCTCAGTGCTCCAACCGCCTCCTGAAACAATAGGCCTCATGGGGGGTTTGTGCCATGTTTATGTATTTTGGGAATGCCATGTATACTTGGTATCATAGGATACTCCACAAATAAATATTTTGCCAGTTCCTGGTCAATACACTGACTAACTTGCAAGTCATGAACTATATCTGTCATTTTACAAATGATACTCTGAAGCTGTTGTTCAGATATAGTCTTATAATACCTCTCATCTTCTAACATATCCAACATGTTGTTGTGATAATGTAAGAAATCCATTACAACCAAAGGGCCTCCTTTATCTGCTGGTCTAAAAATTACATTTTTATCTGCTCTAAGCCTATTCAACGCCTGCTTTTGTTGGAAAGTCAAATTATATGGCCTATGTGAACTGTGTGTTCGGGTAGCAAATAACTGATTCATCTTCTACAACTTTGTAGAAGGCCTCTAATAAGGGGTGATTTTGAGGTACATATTCACTCAATTTTCTCAATGGTGGTTGTACACTGTTGAAATTATTACCAAACTGGTATCTAAGCATTAAATTTCTACTAAACAGTTTCAAATCTGTTAGCACATCAGTGATTCTACTAGTTACACTAGGAATAAATGTTAAACCTTTATTTAACAGTTCAAGTTCATACGAATCCAAAGGTCGATGTGAAATATTCCATACTAAGTCAGTGTTCATTTGTTCCACATTTTCTTGAGTGTCTGTCCTTGTATCCTTTCCCCAGATAGTTTGCGTTTCTGCCTTCCTCGACTGGCAGACCGATCTCGTCTGTCCCCCCTCCCCATGGATATGGGAAGGGGGAACTGGGGAAAAATTGTTTCATGTGGTAGTTGTGAGGCACTCAAGGCAGTGTTCTTAGTTGTCTTGGAGTGTACTACAGGACCCTCTGTAGGCTCAATGCTCTCACAACCACCGTCTATATGTACTTGAGCTGTAACCAGATGTTTATGTGTAACCAGGTTATTGTGCGAGTTTATCCTGTAACACTGGAGAACCCTGGGTGAGAATTAGTAGATGTAACAGAGGCTTGCAAGCATGATGGTTGTTCTGGTACAGTATTAGGTAGTATATGACTCTCTTTAGTTGGTAGGGGCATGCTATTATTTGAAGTCACAATGTTAGTGGAATTGTGCTGAACTCTAGGCCAAGTGAACACATGAGATGTGCGATAATCTCGTACATCCCTATCTATTTTGTCTTTCTTTTGATGTATGAGTCGTCTTTCATAGACCATGATGCCATCCAGCATATTGGAGACTGCTCTTTCAGCTAAAATCTCTGGATATTTGGTGCTAATATCATGTTGTTGAATCATAACTGACTGTTTTAGTTCATCTTCTATAGGTTTAAAAAAGTCTAAAAGAAGCTGCATATACTTCATACTGTGTTCAAGGTTTAACTTCTGCCATTTAATAAGAAGCTCAGGGTACTGGTCGCCATAGGTCGGCATCTTCAGCACTCTTAGGCCTCTTGGTACTATATTCTTTTTAAGACATACTTCAAAATGCAGTCTTTGTGTAGATATTTACCAACTTAAGAAATAAAGCAAAAGCATGCAGATTTGATCTACGAGATGAGCTGATAAAAGACGGTCTTGTATGTGATGTTAATGATGATGCAGTGAGAAAGATTTTGCTTCAAGATAGTGAATTAACATTAAGCAAAGCCACAGAGATTTTCCAAATACACAACATTACAGAAAAGCATGCAAATATGCTTACAAATTAGAAAAGCACGTTTGCAGTATCTGCTAGTGCGAATGTTGATACAGTACAACAGAAAGTTAAGATGAAAAAGAAATATAAACTGAAGGGGCTTACCCCAACCTCATTGTTAACTGTCACAATTGTGGAGTCTGTCATGAGCCTAAATGGAAAAAGCGTTTAGCTTTGGGGCAGCAATGTCACAAATGTAAAAAGTGGAATCATTTCAAAAGGCTTTGCAAGTCTAAAGTGTCACCGATTTATGTTAAAAGAGAGTATCCAAAGAAGCAAGTAGATCAGATAGAGACTGTAGCAAAGTCTGAGAGCTGTGAGCAAACTTTCTATGTTGATGGTGTCTCTGTGATTGATGAAACAGTTAATACAGTAGATTATCAGTTGTCAGAAAAGAGCAAAATATTTTGTACTGTGCAAATTAATAGGAAACCCTTAGAACTTAAAGTAGACACTGGATCCAAGTTCAATGTTATATCAGCACAAGTGTTTGCTAAAGTAAAAGCTGGTTAGAAACATGATTCAGCAAAGTGTGCAAAACTAGTTGCTTATGGTGGTGAAGAGATTCATACTGATGGTGCTATAGTTCTCATTCTGCTGGAAACAGCAATGACTTGCAGTTTTATGTAGTCAAAAGAGATGTGCAGTCACTGTTAGGCCTCAAAGACAGTCTGAGAATGGGACTGATTGCATTTAATAAAGAGGTTCACCATATAAATATGAATAACAACAATAGTTTTACAAAGAGTAGTTTTAGTGAATATGCTGATATTTTCAAAGCTGAGCTTGATAAACTTCCAGTCACATATTCCTTGAAGTTAAACCATGAGGTAAGCCCAGTTGACAGACCAGCATGGAAGATTCCAGTAGCAAAGCAGAGTAAAGTAAAAGCAGAAAAGTAAAAGCAGAAGTAGACAAAATGATGAATTTAGGCATCCTTACTCCAGTAGAAGAACTGATTGAATGGGTATCCTCCATGGTCGTAGCTTATAAGAAAAGCTCAGATGATATTCGAGTATGTATTGATCCAAGAGAGTTGAACAAAGCACTTAAGCACCCTCATCATTGAGTGCATACAGTAGAAGAGGTAGCTGCTCTCATGACAAATTCCACAGCTTTCTCAGTCTTAGATGCAAAATGTTCTTTTTGGCAAATTTCGCTGGATTGCAAATCTTCATCGTTAACCACATCCTTTACACCATTTGGTAGATACAGATTTTTTAGAATACCATTTGGAATCAATTCTGCCAGTGAAGTCTTTCAACGTGCTATGGAGCTAATTTTTTTTCTGGTTATCCATGTACTATTATAGTAGACAACATTATCGTCAGGGGCAATGATGAAGATGAATATGATAGAAACCTCAGGAAAGTTCTAAACCATGAACATGAAGTAAATCTTAAACTGAATCCTCAGAAATGTAAATTCAAACTGAAAGAAATTACTTATATGGGACATTTGTTTACCAGTTTTGGCTTACAACCAGATCTGTGTAAGTAAACAACAATTCTTGTGATGCCAGTTCCAGAGAATGTCATTTTTTTACAACATTTTCTAGGTATGGTCAATTATTTAGGAAAGTTCATCCCAAACTTGAGTGAGCTTTTGACACCATTACAGAGATGCATTATACACAGATAGTGAAAGAACTTTTGGCAGTAGTGTTTGCATGTTCGAAGTTCAATGATTATATTTATGGCAGACCTATCCAAATACAGACTGCTCAGCAAACACTAGAGACAATTTTGAAAAAGTCAATACATGCAGCCCCAGCACGATTGAAATACATGATGTTAAAATTGCAAAAGTACAGTTTCAATATGGTTTACTAAAAAGGGCAAGTACTTGTACTTTGCTGATGTTTTGTCACGTGCACCCAGACAAATGACAGAGCAGCATGAAGATGAATTGGCAGATTTTGAAGTCATGGAAGTCAGAAATGTTTCATCATCACAGCTTGATGAACTAAGAAATCACACAGCTTCAGACCCAGTACTCCAGAAGCTGAAAAACATTATCAGTCAAGGATGGCCAACACGATGAACCAGTTTACCGCTTGACATTCAGCATAATTTTCCTTGTGAGATGAGCTCATCTTGATGGAAGATGGAATCATCATGAAAGCTCCAAAAAGTGGCAATTCCTAAATCTTTATAACAGGAATATATAAAAATTTTGCATTGTGGTCACCCAGGTACTGGTTCAACAAAAAGAAGGGCAAGAGGCATTGTATTTTGGCCTTCGTTGTCCAAAGATATAGAGAAGGAAACTTTAGCATGTTCAATATGCAACACTACCAAACCACATCAACAGAAAGAGCCACTTCAGCTACACCAAATTCCTGAATTACCATGGTCAATGGTTGCTACAGATATTTTCAAATAGAATAGTCAATATTACTTGGTGTTAGTAGACTCTTATTCAAACTGGTTTGAAATTGACCTACTTCCTAACTTGACGTCCAGCACAGTCATTACAAAATTGAAGAGATATGTTTCTGTCCATGGTAGGCCGCACAAAGTCATGTCTGACAATGGTACACAGTTTACCAGTCAGCAGTTCAAGACATTTGCTGAGTCTTAGGACTTTGTTCATATTACCAGTAGTCCTGAGTATCCACAGTCCAATGGGTTAGCTGAACATGCAGTTCATAGTACAAAACATTTGTTGGAGAAATCCAAGAGAGATGGTATCGATGTTTTCCTTAACTTACTCAATCTCAGAAACATTCCTCGGGACAACTTTCTTGGTTCACCTGCTCAGAGATTAATGTCCAGACAGACTAGAACAACTCTACCAACCAGTAAACAATTGTTAGTACCAAATGCAAAGAACAACAGACTAGTCAAGGCTCAACTTTCGAGAAAACGTCAGGTCACAAAAGTTGTACTACAATAAGAAAAGTAAATTCCTTAGACTATTACTACAAGGAGAAGTTGTGAGAATGTAAACATCTAAAGGGTACAACTGAATGGGAATCATGAAGAACATTTGTGAGGAATTGAGATCTTCTTACAATTGGAAGGAATGGATTTCAGATGAAATCAAAGACATGAGTTACCTGTTTCCAACGAACCAGTGACGTAGCAGATCGCCTGTACTGATGACTCTAATTTGCAGAGTGAATCTACACCTGTTCAGATTCAAAGGACAGTGAGCTTCCTTCAGATCATTTTTTTTTCAAACACCTTCATTGAATTATTACTTGTGACATAGGCAAAGTTGCATTCATATAAAAGTAATCAAACTATATTAAAATAATAAACATTATACTTCACATATATTACTATATATCATATAACCTAAGCGATATTACATACATTATTCAATTCCTGCTTTTTTTAAACAGGAAACATCTTCAATAAATCAGCACTTATTATGTAGGCAATCATATATTTATATAAATAAAAACAAACCACACTGACACAATCCTAGTTGTAAGCATTTTACATCACAAACCAAAAAGACACACTCCCAGTTGCAAACATTATACATCACTTATAATGTACCCAAGCTTTCTCACTCAAAGGTTACTGCCTTTTAGAACACATTCCTCCCTCGTATGCATCGTTCCCACAATTCCCAATTTTTCCTATGCAGTTTGCTCCTAACCTTTTCTAAAGATCTCAGTTCCTGTCACTATATTCACTACTTCCAGTATAGCTGATTTAGATTTTGACTTCCATTTTCTAGTAATTGCTTTTTTTGGCAGCTACCATTATTATTAGACACAGCAAGGCCTTACCATGTCTAGGCAATTTGGATTCTGTATCTTAGCTCAGAAAAATCATCTCCCTCATCAGACCAATCCACCCACCCAGCATCTCTGACAGTGCATCCAGCAGGGAATCCTTAAAGTCGGCCAGCTCACCGCACTCCCAGAAAATATGTTCCCAGTTACCTATTTCTTCCCCTTCACACCTCCAACACTTATTGTCTACCTGAGGAAAAATTTGTTGTAGTCTACTTGGGGTATAAAACTATCTATGTAAATATTTACAGGCAAAAATCCCAAATCTTCTAGATTTTGTTGCATATTTGGGAGACATACTTATAGCCTCTCATTGTTTCTTTGTGAATTGCTTATCCAATCTCTCTTCCCAATCCTTTCTAACCTCCTCTGACTGATTCTTACAGTTATTGTGCAATATTGTATATGGTGTAGTAATTCTGTTCTATATTCTATTAAAACTCTACCAGTGCTGGTCTTTCATTTAGAATCCCCCTATTTTTTTCTCTTTGCGTATACTCTGATAGCAATCCCTGATAGGGAAAACAATCTCTAACCTGCAGTTCAAATAAATTATTAGCACCTTCCCATTCTATCATCTTTCTCTCTCTCTCTCTCTCTCTCTAGTTATTTGCTCCCAATACCTTGGTTCCTTTGCCAGTTTTCTTCAATAAATGTCGGCCCCCTCTTGCCTATTGTCTATATCATTAATTGCAGTCATTCCTATCGGTAAACTCTCCTTTCTCCATTCCCATTTTGGTTTAGTTCTTAGAATTCTTTCTGCTACTTTATGGATATAGTATTTTGTAGGATTATTATTTTTCTCCTTAAAGGCCTGCATCCACAGTCTCAGTCTCTCATTGTTTCTTGAGGTTCACCTGTGTTTTATCATCATCCCTTTCCACTTTGAATTATAGTTTTCAGCTTGTGCTATGTATAGGAGTCTTAACTGTGTAGCTCTGAAACACCCCTTCAAATTGGGTAATTCCAATCTGCACTGTTCTACTGGAAGAATCAGCTTATCCCACTTGACTCTTGCCACCTTCCCCTCCCAGATAAAGTCCTTCAGCTCTTTATTAATTGCTACCCACAACTTCTCCTCTGGTTGATAAAAATATGCCCGACCTGTTTTAACTGCTAGTATCTTACTATCCATATCCATATAACAAAGCTTCTATTTTCTCAGTCTTTGCATTATCTTTTGTTTAGTCTCTTCCCACATAACCTTAGCTGCCACACTAGAATCATTTTTAATCCATACTGCTAAATATTTAATTTTATCATGTCACCTTAAATATGGGTATTCCTGAACCAATTCATCTGTGGGTACATAATTTACCACTATTGCCTTTGTTTTAGCTTTATTAATTTTGTATCCCAAAAAGATATGAAACTGTCTCAAAATGTTCCACAACACTGTACTCTCTTTTTCTGGGTTTGTCAGGTACAAAATAATACCATCTGCAAATAAAGCCAGCTTTGTTTGACTACCATACCAATTATATCCTTTTATTTCTGAGTCCCTTATTTTCTTTGTCAGTGGTTCTAAACATATTGCAAATAATAAAGGGGAAAGAGGATAGCCCTGCCTGGTAACTCTGCTCAAGCAGAAATTATCAGAGAGGACCTTAACCACTTTAATTTTTGCCTCTGATCCCTCATATATTTTCCTAATCAATCTTATAATTTTTTTAGGAAATGCAAATGCTTCCATTGCCCTGCTCAAAAAGTCCAGCTTACTCTGTCAAATGCTCTCTCTGCATCAAGACCCACCAACAGCAATAGTATTTTCTTAAATTCTGCTTCCATCTGAATCATCAGTGTTCTGTTAATGTTGTCAGATGTTTGTCTCCTCTCCACATCTATGTGTTTTGGCATTACTTTTGCCATTGTTTTAGTTATTATAAACATGAACACTTTATAATCATGGTTTAGTATTGAAATGGGCCTGTATGAAGCTGGATCTGATGGATCCTTACCCTCTTTAGGTATTACAACTACCACTGCTTTCTTCCAGGACAGTGCTACTTCTCTTAAGTTATTGTAAAACAAAACCTTCCAGATCTTTATCAGTTTTTTTCTTCCTAGCTTCCAAACTTCCACAGGAATACCATCTATTCATGGGACTTTTCTGTAGATTGGTTATACATCACAATTTTCATCTCATCTTCTCCTGTCCTAACTGATAGTAATTGAGCCTGATCTACCTCTAACTTTGGCATATTTAAAACATTCCCATTTGTATTTTTACTTGATTTTCATATTTCTCTGCTTTATAGAAACTCTGTTAGAATTTCCAAAAAAATTGTAATACCTCTACAGGATTTCTTGTTACTTTCTTTGTTATAGGCTCCCTAAGTTTGGTGACATACTTTCCTACTTTCTGTTGCCTGAGTCATTGTGCTAAAAGTTTTTGTGCTCTGGTGTTATCAAAAAACAGTTGATTAACAGCAATCTTTCTAAGCGCATGTATATTATTGAGGTAATCCCTTATTTTCTGTCTAGCATTCTGCAGTTGATCCTCTTCTTGTTCTGTGAGATTCCCCTCTATTCTGCAATACTTTCACATTTGTCAGTCCCTCTAAATAATTCTTGTTACTTAATCATAACTCCCTTTCTTTTATTTCCATCCTATTTTTAAACTCCACCTTAATTTTATCCCACTCATTAGCTATATTTTTCAGAAGAAATTTCTATCCTGTCTAATAGCTCCTGAATAATCTCCACAACTCATTCCTTAAATTCATCTCTTTTCAACAGATAGATGGGAAAGCACCAATATCTAATTTTTAATTCATTACCCTGAGTTTTTATCTTCGGTATTATTGGCGCATGATCTGAAATAGTTATTGGGTGTGTATCAAGACCTACAATTAAATGCACATATTCCTGGGAAATTTAAATTCTGTCTAGTCTAGCCCAGTTTTTATATCTTGGGGAATAATATGTAAATTCACTCCAAACTCCTATTACTGAATTCACATCTTCCAAGCCAAATATTTTCATAAATTTCTTCAAAATACTACCCTCCTTTCTTATATTTCCCTTATGGGCCCCCCAGATATATGTTCACTGTTGCAAATCAAGTGCCATTCTCCACCAGTAAGTAATATTACTTTCTGAAACTGATTATTTCTCCCAAGATTTTCTTAAGCTCCATTACAGCAGTTTTAGGTGGAATGTAAATACACGGTAGTGTAATCCTCCTCCCTTGCCAGTAGTCCCTTAGCACTACAGATCTGCCATTATCATTTTTATCTTCTTCTTCTATCACTATTGGTGCACCTCTTGCAATTAATATAAGTACTCCTCTTTTCCTTTGTCCCAGGTATTCTGCTGAATAACCATCCTGAAAACCTTTCTTTATCAAATTCACGTTTGCTTCTTTCTAAGTGTGTCTCCTGTAACATAGCTATTTGCACTTTGCAGTTTTAATATAGTTCACTTTTCTTTCTTGTTTCTGTTTATCTTTGAGGCCATTTACATTTAAAGACATTCTAAGCATCATTGTACTAAAAGGTTATTATTTCCACCTTTTATGCAGAACACCTTTTTTGTTAAATGTCTAGTTTCAGCTTTTATGTTACATGCATACACTGTTTGGCAGGTTGAACTTTTATACAGTTGTTTTTTGTCATACACATTTGAGCCTATATCAAAACTATTTGTTTCATTCAAAGCTTTCAAAAAAAAACACACCCCAATAACCCCTAAAACCTATTAACTTAATACTAACACATAAAACTATGTACACCTTCAAATATTGAAGTTTTACCCGCCTAATAGGAACAAAAGTCCCAAACTGACAGCCACACTTACAGACTTGAGTTAACCTAAAAGAAAAGTCATTCATGCTAAGATGCATGGTGCAGTCTGTGCTCCTACTAAGTGCTGATTGGTTTTGTCTTATCTTTATAGCTCTCTCAGCTGGGAAACCACTGAATGTTTTCACAGAACTTTAACCCCCTTGGGAAAGCCCCTGAATACTTTCAGAAAACATTATCTACTTTAGGAAAACCCCTGAATGCTTTCAGAAAACATTATCTCTTAGCCACTTTCTCTTTTAGTTTTTTTTCTCAGCCAATCACTCTCTGCCAGACTGTAGCCAGTTTCTCTTTATCAGATTGTCTCCATGGAAACATAAGAACCAGGCAGCCAGTTTCTCATGTCTTCATGGAGACATAAGAACTAGACAGCCAGTTTCTCTTTATCAGATTGTTTCCATAGAAACATGAAGACCAGCTGCAGAATTGCTACTGAGTGCACATGTATTTGCTAGAAAAAAAACCTCATAATATTCAATGTTCTTTTTCCTTTAATTGCTCTCTCTTAAACCTTATTAATAAATCAATCTAAGGTCTTTAATCCAGTTGTTTCCCCATGCAAGAATAAGAAAAAGCACATTCATTTTTCTTTGATCATGCTTTTTAACCAGTCTTTTTTTATACATTGCAGAGCCTACATTTCTTAAAACTGAACAAGGAAGACAGAGAGAGAGAGAGAGAAGGGAAAAGAAGAAAGGAAGAGCAGCACCTGTTTACAATCCCCATTAAACTTAAAAATAACTGAATAAAACTTTATAGCATGTAAAGAAAACAACATGCCACAAAATTGGTACTATTTAAGATAAAACAACATTTTCTTGCAATCCACTTTCTCCCTCTTCTTGCCTTCCCCAAAACACATTTCTGAACATTAATGGCATGAAGTAGGGCATATGCCTTAGAGTTCCCCACAAGTCCAACAAACTCTGAAAAAGTTCGATATTTCCAGATTTTCTTGTGCTGTCATATTTCACAAATATAATCATTGCACTGTAATCCCATATTAAGTTACTGGTTTTATTACTGTTCATCTCCAAAATCCTGTTTCTGCTTCATTTCCAATGTATCTTCTTCGGTTTCACAGCTTGCTTTTTGTTAGACAAACTTTTGTATTTCCTCCTTAGCATGTACTTCATCAAAAAATGATTTTGCCCCTCCAGGGAAGAATACCTTGAAGACAGCTGGGTACAACAGTTTGAATCTCACACCTGCATCTTGACATTTCCTGAAGAGTGGAATAAATTTGATCCTCTTCTGTCTGGTGTACAATGAGTAATCATTCTCCACAAACACTCTGTTGTCTCTCTCTTTTAGTACTTTGTCCTTCTGCCACAATTTTGTCAGAATCAACTCTTTCTGCTGGAAGGGTTGCATCTTTACTATTAAAGGTCTAGATTACTTTCTTATAGCAAGGTTTGGAACATACACATGATATGCCCTTTCAACTAACAACTCCTCCTGCTGTGACATACCAGTCCAGTTGCTTATTTGTGCTTTCATAAAATTAATACAGTCCGTTCCTTCCAGCTTCTCTGGTATAGCTGAAAATCTCAGGTTTTCCCTACATGCTCTGTCCTCTAATTCTATTATTTTTTTAAACATCTCTTCCTGAGCAGTCTCATATTCAGCCAGCCTTTTCTTTATTTTGACATCTGATTTTTGCAGCTCTATCATCTCATCTGAATAGTGTTTAAAGCTTCTTCCATTTTCCAGCCTTTTGCTGTTTGTGTTGATATACTCAATCAGTGTTTTGTTTCTTTTAACCAGGTCTCTATGCAGTTGTATTATAACTTCTTGTAGGTTACTGGAAGTCATGTCTGAATGCTGCACTGCTTTTTGCTGAACAGCTGCAGAACTCTCTCCAGTCAGTTCTTCCTCACTTGTTGTAGCTGATTTTTCCAAATCTTCTATATTTCTTTATTCCTGGCATCCAGACAGCAGACTTACTAGCCAGTTACTGAAATGTATCCATAAGCACAAGTCTACTGGCCTTATCTGCTGAATTTTTGTTTTCACACTGGGAGAGCTAGAAATAAGCTGTTACTCAATGTGCAGCTATATTGGAAGTCTTCCTTCAAATAATATTGATGTAACCCCTCATGTTCCAGTTGTAAAAGAATCCCCAGAGACTAACCATGTTGCTAAACCCAGTCAAAGTTTCTGTGTTACCAGATCGGATAGAATTTCAAAACTGAATCCAAAGTATACAGCGACTTGGACTTTAACTCAGTTTTGTTTGTTAAAATGTTGATATAATGTTTAGCTCTCAAAATGTCTTGTTATAATATTTACATGTCAAACAAAATTAAAGAGGGAGGGTGTAGATCAGTGTGTTTATTGTACCTAGTCAGCCACCATAGTCAGACAGCACGCTCATATAAGTAACTGAGCACGTGCGAGATGGTCAGTCAGTGTGAGTGCAAGTTTGAATGGAGATGCACATGTGTGTGTGTGGTAGAAGTAATGAGTCAGTCAGTAAGCATATGAAGTTCAAAGTATATGTTCCAGTTATAGCTCCTGATGTGTTTATGCACAATAAATAACTTGAACCCATCCCGTGCCTCAGCGTCTCATATGAATACATGAGACATGTGACAACCAAGTCACAAATTGGTAGAGCAAGTGTAGAAACAGTGACATGGATCTAGAGTAGTCAGTCATCATACATTTTTGTTCTAATTAATATTATCTGAATGTTAACTGAACTGGTTTTGGAAACAAATGTGTTCATTTTGGTGAGGAGATTGAATAGCTATGGTCCCAAGGTTTATCATTGTATTTTTAACCAGATGGGAGCATGGTAGTGTATACTCATATATATGCCTTGTTTTGACATATTTCTTTTAAATCTTGCTAAGATGATGAGTTAATAAGATTTATTGCAAACATGCAATCTTCTGAATAATACCTTCCTCTATTTGAAATGTAATTGTAGTTTCAGTGACAGATCTGCTAGTTTTCTTCACACTGATATTTTCAAAAGTAGTAATCGTAGTTTTAAAAACAAGGCTGTTTAGGAAGAACACACGTAGGAATATAAATGCATATGCCTCTAGTCCCTATGGAATATGTTTATTTAAAAACATTGTTCAAAAACAGTTGAACAGATTATTGCATTTAACAACCAACGATGATGAATTTTCAGACAGTTTGAGTGAATATAATTAATCCAGAAGGTGTTGTTGTACAAACATGGTGGATAAAGTCAAGCATGACCTTCAACAGAAATAACTGTACATAGCATACCCTTTTCTTTTAGAATGCTGCTGCCTTTGCAATGCCTTTACCCTACATGGATAATAGCCACCCATGGAGTTTTTAATTTTTCTTCTGCTGCTCTGTGGAATGCGGTTAGGGTTACACCTACCTGGAAAAGCCTCCTGTACAGGTAAGGTGGCAGTGTAATTGGAGGCCCCTTTTTCTTCTCCTCCTTGCTATGGAGTTTGATGAGGGTCACTAAGACACTGCAAATGTGGAAAAAAGTATTAAACATTTTCATGTTTTCCTTTAGCCTGTTTAAATTATTATTCTGGCCACAACATGCATATGTTGTATATGAGACTTTTTATACCAGTCCTAAAGTACTTTACATTGATAAAACCTCCAAGATGTTTCAAAACAGAATTGTCAAATATAATGGAGCTATAAAAGTACTACGTAAAGCAGTAATTTGTTTAAATTTGTTTTTGTTTTCCTGAACAGTGTTTTAAATAATAGTGTGACTGAAATCTAAATAATCAAATTAAACACAAAGAAAATTTTTGGCAAGCTGCTTTCGATGCTTTTTGCCTTTCCTCTCCACATGCACTTTTACCTTAAGGCCTGAAAACCCAGGTTTATTAGGAAGAAAACTTTGACACAGCCCTCATTCGTAATGATATTATTATTGTAGTGACTGGTTAATTTTAATATCTATCTGTCTATCTAGTTATCTATCCGTCTTAAGTGATAACTGTCTAGGGAACTGAGAAAGTACTTAACATGAAATTTTATTTCTAACTTGTTCTGATTTCACATTTACTATTGTCATTTTGTGCTTCACTCTGTTTCAGACAGTGTTATTAATTTTACAGTTGTTGCAGTGAGATATTGTATAGCTCCAATGATTGAGCCATAAGAAAGACACTATTGGGTATTATTTATTTTCTCTTCTAACAAGTCGAATCTAGTCCAAACTGAGAAATGCAAACCTGCATCTCAGCTGTTTATTTTCTTCAGTAACATTTGAAACAGAGTGCCTGTAGTGATGTAGAGCATATAAAACTGCTTTCTGAATGCTGATGTTGCTCTAGGGTTACTGTTAGAGATCATGTTTAAAACAGATTGTGCCACAACCTTGCACACATTAATGGCACTTATTTAATCTGCTCCTCCTTTCGGAAATCTTTAGGTCATAGCTTGAAGTGTCAATCACTTGTATATGTCATTAGGCTTTGCATCGTGTCCTTTGAATATTACTAAAAAATGCATAAGCCTCTTCTTTGTTTTATGTTTGTATGACCTTAAAAAGAAATATGGGCTATGGCCAGAGGTGCCTGATGGTAAGCTGTTGGTACCATCTGCTGTATTATTTCTCCCCTCTTGCCTTCATCCAGGAGTCCATTTTATGAACAATAATCCATTCTCCTATTATACAGATTCTCTCTACCCTTGAAACTTAGCAGTCTCCTTGGCTACCTCACTCTAGTTTTGTTAGGTGAGATTTAAGAGTTGTGCATGTCACAACTATCCTTCCCAGATATTCATCGTGTTTCACTGTTGCAGTCATGACTGTAGGGTTCTCCCCTGCCGGCAGGCAGCCCTTGGTCAGCCAGAATCCCAAAGTCTGGGTCCAGCGTCGGCTGTTCAACCATGCTCCCTGATGTCAGAGCGCCAGAAGTATAAAGCTGACAGCCGACGCCATCTTCTCCAGTCTTTCTTGCCGTGCGGTGATAGCAGTTCGCAAGTGCTGGTCGGCTGACTCCTGACGATTTTTTCTGATATACTTCAGCCCGAAGATTTTCTTCTCCACTCACAGCTAAGTACCCCGTTGGGGAAACTTTTTTCTTGCTCCACTCCGATGTCAGAAAAAGTTAATAATTGTATTTCATGTGGGAAGCAAATACCTCATAAGGATTTTCATTCTTACTGTATTCCTTGCTTAGGCCCTGACCACAACGTAGCTAGTTGTCGGTTTTGTGCTAGATTCAATCAACGTACAATTAAGCGAAGGTACGATTTTGCTTTTCATTACTTCAGTAGACGCTTTAACTACAAAATGTCGTCAGATACAGTTCCGGCTACCGGAGTTCACAAACGTCGCAAGGATAAAGACAGGCCTCCGAGGTCCAAATCTGATGATAGTGCACAAGCGGAGCCAGCTTCAGGTTCGGCCGTCGTCAGTGAAGCACTTTTGCAGCCCCTGTCGTAGGCCATTTCAGAACCGACGGCTGAAATGGACTCTCATGAGGAGCCAACCAGGTCTTTAAATATTTCTGTTGCAGGACCTTCGGACAATGCTCCTTCGGATGGGTCCAGAGCCGCTGTGCAGGTACCGGCTTCCGAAGGGGTTTTCAGGCCTACTCAGCTTCTAATAAAGGCAAAGCCAAAGACAAAGGCAAAGACCCCTTCTAAATCAAAGACTACAACACAGGCCTCTTCTGAACCGGCTCCCAAGTCACAGAAACAGTTACTCAAGATGGCGGAGGATTTACTTACTATGATTAGGGGTTCACATCCCCCTCCAGATAAAAGGCCAAGGCAGGATGTTTATTATGATTCCTCTAATCAGGCTTCTGTTTCCTCAGTTTCTTCTTCTGATCAGGAATATTCTTTCCCTCCTTATGAGGATTCTGATGCTGAAGAATCCATTCCTTCAGCTTCACCCCCTGAGGATTTCTCTTTTGGGGAAACTTTGCATGAAATGAGGGAACATTTCCACTGGGAAGGACAGGAGTATTCGGAATCTAAGAAAAGACTGAGGGATTTTCTTCTTCTTCCCCAACATAGACCCCTGGCTATTCCTCCTGTTTTGGATATTGTGGATGATGCCTTTTTGGAGGCTAACTTAACCCCTGACTCTTTTCCTCCTGCTCCTGTTAAGCCTGATAGATATTACAGGGTTCCTGTTTCCCCATCAGTTTTTATACAAGAACCCTTCCTGCTGACCCTGAAACCATTTCTCAGGGTCCTAAGGGAGTTAAGGCCGCTTCTGCCAAAAATCCCATTCCTACTGAAAAGGAGTCTCGATCCTTAGAAAGATGGGGTAAAAAGGTGTACACTTCTGCTACTTTGTCCATTAGGGCTTTAAACTGTCAGTTTCATATGCTAAAATACCAGCAATTTCTCTTGTCTGTTTTAAAACAAAAGCTTACTTCCATTTCTGCCTGTGCAGATGATAAGGAATTACATGACTTATTGCATGCCACTGAACAAGTTGGGAAGCATGGTTTACACTGTGGATATGATGCCTTGGAGGCTTCTTGTAGGGCTGCGGCCTCTGGCACAGTCATTAGAAGGCATGCATGGCTAAAGGAACAAAATTTGCCTGAACAAGTAAAGGCTAAATTATTGGATGCTCCTGTTCAGCATAATGTTTTGTTTGGATCAAAAGCTGAAGAGGTGATTAAAAGATGGAGGATAAGGCAAAGTCCATGCAAACAGTTAAAGATTTCTTACAAGTACAGCCACCTAGATTTAGCAGGAATTGGCCTTCAAAAAATTGGTCCTTTCCCACTTCAGACAGGCCTCAGAGGGGTAGATATAGATGCTCCAGAGGAAGGCCTCAAACACAAGCTTCTTATAGACCAAGACAGTGGACTTCTTCCACCCCTAGGGGAGGAGAGGACAGGTCACAAACTCAAAGGAAACAAACTCAATGACTCCCTCTGTTGGGCTACAGGAACTTCTTGCCTGGAAGCCCCTCTCAGTGGAAAACTCTCTCTTTTTTATCAAAATTGGACTCAAATAACCCAAGACAAGTGGGTTTTGGATGTGGTTTTAAGAGGTTACAAATTCCATTTTCATACCTTGTCAAGACCAAGCGGATGGCCAGACCTTCCAAAACATCAATGGACGGAGGCCTTAAACCAGGTGGAAGCTCTTTTGGCTATGAATGCCATAGAACTCGTTCCACTTTCAGAGATGGGAAAAGGTTTTTACTCAAGGCTCTTTCTAGTCCCAAGGAAGCAAAACTGATGGAGACCCATTCTGGATCTGTCGGTCTTGAACACCTTTCTAGAGATTCCAAAATTCAAGATGCTTACTCTACAGCAGCTACTTCCAATGCTGACCAAAAGTGC
Organism: Protopterus annectens; assembly: GCF_019279795.1. Lineage (NCBI taxonomy): Eukaryota > Metazoa > Chordata > Ceratodontiformes > Protopteridae > Protopterus > Protopterus annectens. The sequence goes on along the minus strand of NC_056746.1, from coordinate 248,269,284 downwards.
ATGGATGGTAACTTTGGATTTAAAGGAGGCATATTTACACATTCCCATCAGGCAGGATCGCAGAAAATACCTCATGTTCAAGGCCGGATCGAGGCACTTTCAATTCTCTGCGCTGCCCTTTGGATTGTCTACTGCGCCCAGGGTCTTCACCAAATGCCTGGCTCCAGTAGTAGCTTACTGCAGACTCAAGGGAATTCAAATTTACCCTTATCTGGACGATTGTCTAATTCAGGCAGACAGCAAGGATGTCTTACTCCAGCATCTAGATTTTGTACAGACCCTCCTCAAGTTCCTGGGATTCTCTGTAAACATAAAAAAGTCAAATTTGCCACCATCACAACAGATAACTTTTCTGGGTGCACTTCTAAACACCACAACCCAGATGGCATTTCTGACATCTGAAAAACAATTACAGCTGGCTTCAACTTTCAGAACCTTGGCAACTTTAACTTAACTATCTGCAAGGAAATTCCTGCAGGCTTTGGGTTACATGGCCTCCTGCATCCTTCTTGTACCATATGCAAGACTACACATGAGGAAAATACAGTGGTACCTAAAAAGTGTATGGTCTCAGCATTGACTGATCTCCGTCCTTCCTTGTCTTCAAAAGGAATTTCTTTGGTGGTCCAGGGCATGTGCTCTAAACAAAGGGAAACCCTTCCGTCTGCCTCCTGCCACTCAAATTCTAACCACGGACGCCTCGGATTATGCTTGGGGAGCCCATTTTCAGGGCAAATGTCTGCAGGGCCTTTGGACAACATATCAGAAGCACCTGCATATCAACTTAAAGGAAATGTTAGCCATTCAGAAAGCTCTTTTGGCCTTCGGGAATCTTTTACAACCAGGACAACTACTAATACGGACAGACAACACCACAGTTATGTGGTACATAAACAAGCAAGGGGGGTCTCATTCCTACCCCCTTTGCAGACTAGCCATGGATCTATGGAACACAGCTCTAGCTTGCAATCTGGATCTTCAAGCTCAGTTTCTACCAGGGAAACAAAACTTCCTGGCAGACAGTCTGAGCAGAAACCTTTCGGATCCACATGAGTGGATGCTGGACACCAAAATATTCAGGATGATAACAGCAGTCTGGGAATGTCCTCACATAGACCTCTTTGCATCCCATCTCAATCATCAACTACAGAACTTTTGCACCAGGACTTTCCACAGAGAAGCTTGGAAAGTGGATGCCCTGTCATTCAGTTGGAGGAACCTCTCGGGATATGCCTTTCCGCCTCTTCCTCTTCTTCCACGGGTTTTATTGAAGATAAAACAGGACAAGCCCAAGATGATAATCTTGCTGGCTCCAAATTGGCCTCGGCAGTTTTGGTATCCAACTCTAAAAAACCTATGCCTGGAGCCCCCTTGGGTTTTACCTCAGTCTCCGAACCTTCTGTCCCAACATCAGGGTCAGGTTCTACACTCTCATGTCAGAACTCTCAGCCTGGCAGCCTGGTTAATCCAGGGCCTTGGATTTCTTCTTTCCTACCCAAGCAGGTTATGGATGTCATTTTAGAAGCCAGACGTCCTAGCACTAGAAAATCTTATGCAGGAAAATGGAAAAGATTTTGTTCCTGGATGCAGGCTCAGGATTCTGATCCTCTTCTTCCTAACCTTACTTTAATTTTACTTTACTTGACAGATCTCTTACATAAGGGTCTCTCTCTTTCTCTTCCATTAAGATACATGCCTCTGCTATTTCTGCTCATTATAATACAGACCCTCCCATTTTTTCCCACCAGCTCATGAGACAGTTTCTCAGAGGAGCTAAGAACTTAAGACCTCCTAGGTCTCCTCCCATTCCTGCTTGGGATCTCCACTATGTTTTGGAAAAACTAACCTTGCCTCCCTTTTGAGCCTGCTGCCTCTTCGGACATCAAGTTTTTATCTTGGAAGACAGCTATCCTGTTAGCCCTAACCTCTGCCAGGAGAGTTTCAGAGTTACAAGCTCTTATGGCTGTGGAACCTTATATTATTTTTCATCAAGACAGGGTATCTTTGAGGACTAATCCTACCTTCATGCCTAAGGTGGTTTCCAAAGTGGCTTTAAATCAAACTATCCACTTGCCAACCTTTTTCCCCACTCCTCAAAATAAAGGGGAAAGGACCTTACATTCCTTGGATGTACACAGACAACTACGTTTTTACCTGAACAGAACCAAGGACATCAGAAAATCAGAACAATTGTTTGTTTCTTATGCTTCAAGTTCCCAAGGTAAAGCCATTTCAAAACAGACCATTTCTAAATGGATTGCTCATGGAATCAGATTTTGTTATTCACACCATGGAAAGAAAATCCCAGGGAGTATACGGACTCATTCCACCAGAGCTGCTGCCACTTCTGCGGCATTCCTCAGGGGAGTTCCTACTAAAGACATTTTGGAAGCTGCAACTTGGAGTTCTGTGCATACTTTTTCTAAGCACTACAATCTACCTCTCTACTCTAAGTCTAGGGCAGGCTTTGCCTCTGCAGTCTTGCAGGGCCTTTTAGCCGCCCCTTCTTCTTTATGACCACCTCCCTTTCTTTCAGCTTTGAGATTCTACCCTACAGTCATGACTGCAACAGTGAAACACGATGAGCATAGTACAGTTGTGTACACCTACCATAAATGTAGATGTTCGAGTGTCTTCACTGTTGCAGTCTGGGTTTCCCTCCCTCCTGTCCCCTCTTATTTTTACTTTTGTGTATTTCCTTTTTTTCACCATTCTTCAGAGGTGTATTTGCAAAGGTTATGGGACCTTCTTCATTTTGGGACTCCTGACATCTGGGGCAAGAAAAACTGGAAAAAATGGCGTCGGCTGTCAGCTTTATACTCCTGGTGCTCTGACATCAGGGAGCATGGTTGAACAGCCGATGCTGGACCCAGACTTTGGGATTCTGGCCAACCGAGGGCTGCCTGCCAGCAGGGGAGAACCCTATAGTCATGACTGCAACAGTGAAGACACTCTAACATCTACATTTATGGTAGGTGTACACAACTGTACTTTCCCCTTCCTTAGTAAGCCAGCTCCTCTCCTCAGATAACCACATCACCATCTACTGTTGGAGAAGTGGTCACTGGCTGGTTCAGTTCCATTATGCCTTCCTAGCATGCTTGTCTCAATGCCTGACTACATTTGTCTGCATGTACACAAGATACTGTATCATTAAGGTCATTTCTTATCAGGACATCTACTGAAATATTATCAAAAACTGCCATCTTCTTGTCTCCTTATCCCGTTTCCCAGTCCAAATAAGCCCTGGCCAATGGTACCTGAGAAGATATCTTCCAGTAGTTCTAACTGCTCTTTGCCTCCCAAGCAAGTCCTGTCTAACAACATCCCAGGCTGCGTTTTACACGAACTTCAGAATGAACTGGCTCCCCACTTAAGCACCATGTTCAATAATAGCCTCGTATCAAGCTTTGTGCCCACTGAATGGCACACAGCAACAATTATCCCACTCCACAAAGGGGGAGCCACCACTGATACCGGGAACTATAGACCTATTAGCCTGATGAGCCTGGTCTGCAAAGCCATGGAACGTATCATCATGGAACTCATAAACAAAGACAATGGTAACCTCCAAACTCTAGATCCCACCCAGTTCGGGTTTGTGAAAGGCAGATCATGCCTCCTGAACCTGATCAACTTATTTGAGGCAGTCACCAAAGCTGTAGATGAGGGTAAGGTGGTTCACACAGCCTATCTTGACCTCGCCAAGGCTTTCGACACAATCCGCCATTCTGGAATTATAGCTAAACTCAATAAACTAGGCATAAATCCCTACATCACAAGATGGGTTGCCAACTGGCTCACTGACAGAACCCACACTGTAAAAGTTGTAGACTCCAAATCTGACCTCAAACCAGTGACAAGTGGAGTAACACAGGGTTCCATCCTGGGACTGCTCCTGTTTGGTATCTACTTCTCTGAAGTACAGGCTAACACAGAAGGCCTCTGGCTAACGAAGTTCGCAGATGACTGCAAAGTAGGAGCCATCGTCAAGTCCCCAAATGATGTGAACATCCTACAGAAGGGCCTCTCTGAGACAGATGCCTGGTGTCAGAGCCATGGCCTCAAGCTCAGTGCCAAAAACTGCAGTGTCATCCCCTTTGGTAAAAACTCTGTACCCATGAACTACCACATAGGCAGCAATCTACTTAACACCGAATGCGTGATAAGAGACCTTGGGACCCAGGTGGACAGTAGTCTCTCCTTTGATAGTCACATCGCCACAGTAGTCAGGAGTCCTTCTACATGGCACACCTCATCATAAAAGGGTTCTCATCCAGGAAAAAAGAGGTCATCGTTCCCCTCTACTCGACACTCATTAGACCCACTATAGAGTACAACGCCCCTTTTGGAATGTACCTCACAAGACATCTGCAGCAGCTGGAAAGGCCACAGAAGTACCTCACAAAGACATCTGCAGCAGCTGGAAAGGCCACAGAAGTACCTCACAAAGAGGATTACTGGACTCAAACAAATGCCCTACACTGACCGCCTCAAAAAACTCCAGCTTTACTCCGTAGCATATTGCCTACTCAGAGGTGATCTCTGCCTAACATATAAAGCTATGTCAAACCCAGAGCTGTTGGACATGCTACACCTAAAGAAATCCCAATCCATCTGAGCTACACGCCCTAGGAACCTAAACCTTGTCACCACAATAAACAGGACATGCTGGAGGGATAGATTCCTATCCCAGAGACTTCTCATACTTTGGAACAGGCTATCCATCTATGTCAAGCAAAGTTCTTCATTAGCACTCTTCAAGAAAAATTTTGATGAGTGGATGGGAAATAGGAAATACACCCCGGGGATCACTTGTGTGTGTCTGCTCGACAGTGGCACAGGAAATAACTTTCTTGGGTGGCGTAAGCCAGGGAACCTTGTTGGCTAGGCTTGCATAGGCCCTTGGGCTGATAGCCTAGTACCTACCTATGAACAACTACAGGCCTTACAATAGTTATGTCTGATGCAGGGACCATCATAGCAGTGGTTTCTTTACTATCCAACAGGATAAGGTATAGGCCTTTGTGATATCAACTGCACTTTCAGGACAATCCATGACTATTTGGCATTGCTTCTGCTAGCTTCTTCATGTGGTGTTTGTTCCCATCCCAGTTTATGCTGGCATTTGGATTGTACATATCCCAGTTGGTTACACTGCAGGACTTTGACCTGTACTATAACCAGTTATTTGCCTCCTTGTGTGTGGAATCTGATGTGATACTTTAGACTGCTTCCCATGGGCTCTCTCATACCTATATGTAGTGTTAGGTAAACCCTTCTTGTGCATTTGTACCCTGCTCACTATACAGTGGTCACCCTTTTTACCCATTTCTTTAGCAGAGGCACATTGCCAGTTTGTCAGACAGATTATCATCTGCTAAGGCAAGATACTGGGTGCATGTTTTCTAACTGTAAGGTTTCCTAACATTTAAAAAATAGGAATGTGACATTTATTTTTATTTTATTTTGAATTTGTTTACAGGGGTACAGCAATGATCCGAATGGATCTATTTTATTCTCAGTCTAGGAGTACAAAGACAAAAATTTATACATGCATACATAAATACATATCAATATATGCAGATAGAAATACTAAAGACAATATATATATATATATATATATATATATATATATATATACACACACACACACACATACACACACACTCACATATATATATATATATATATATATATATATTTACACACATACACAAAGCATTATAAAGATGTCTAAAAAATGTGCAATCAAGAACAATGAATGACAATGACAGTAATTAAGTCAGGAAGCAGAATTATGAGAAAATACATCAACAGTGAGGGTATGTGTAGTAGATGTGACATTAAGGACAGGTCTGTAGAGAAGAATATGAATGGAAGGAATTTACATTTTGGGATCAGAAATGAGAACAATTGACTTGACATTGTGGCTTGAGATGAGAATAACAAGGAATATGAGAAGTGATCTTTAAAATAGGATGGGAGAGATTCCCATAGTTTGAGTCCAAGGACAGAGAAGGCATAGTTTGTGCAATGAAGTGTGTTTTGGTGGTTTGGTGGACAGGACCTGAATGGTTAAGACATCTCAGATTTGAGGCAAAAGGGGGAAGGACACATTATTAATGAACTTGCCAAGGTGTGAGCCACATAGAAAGTTATCAAATTGTTTGACATGAAGACAGTTAACTTTTTCAATGGATGCAATTGTATTTATTTCCGAGGATGAGAGTTATGAACCCACAGATGGTGTTTGAGATGGTTTGAATGGTGGTTGTATTTTGCCTGGAGGGTGCTGCAATAACAGAAATACCATATCCTAACTGAGTTATTATGATACCTTTTCCGTTTGCATTTCTGATAGAACTGAAAAGAAATGAGAATATAAAAAGAAATGGAGAAAGAGAGAGATGATTTTCATGTGAGTGTTAAAGAAAGGTACAACCAAATTCTTAAATGTTTGAATTTGGGTTGTTTATAGGGCTCTAGAAAGAGTAGAGATTTTTCGCCTGGATCCACAGAGAATTGCTTTAGTTTTTAGAAGAGTTAAGTAATAGTTGTTTATCACTGATCCATTGCATGAGGTATTAAAATTCCATCTGCACTTTAAGTCTGAGAGAGGGTGACTGGAATAGAATAACACCATACCATTGGGGTAAAGTAAAAGGGGAAGGTGGGGTAAGTCAAGTGAGAATTTATTAATATAGATGGAGAAAAGGAGAGGTGCAAAAATAAGTCCTGTGACACCCCTTTTCAGTAGATGGGTTCGCAAAGTTGTAGAACTGAACTGAACAGAGAAGTGGAGATTAGACAGATAGGCAGGATACCCCACCCTGGTTTAAAAACTAACACCTATTTCTATGTAGCAGTCATGGAGAATAGTGCAATCAACATAGGGTTGCCAGCTTTACAAGTGCCCAAAGTAGGACATTTTTTGTAGACACAAGAAATTTTACATGACATACTATAATCCCAGCCAGTGCAAAGGACTGAACTTCACTATTTTGCCAAAATGAAAGTTTATTCTTGTATTATTCGAGTTGCTTATGCTGTTTTATATAACATTTAGATAGTTCGCATACAAAGTAATTTTATGTGACTATTAAAGAAAACTTTTTATTTTAAAATCTCAGGACATTTGCCATATTTATTTTTTTTCACAAAACACAATTTCCAAAACAGTAACTGTCCTGTGCAAAGAGGGACAGATGGTAACCTTAAAGTGACAAGGTCAAAAGCTCTGATGAGATTGATGAAGATGGCACCAGTAAATAAATGTTTATCCATTCTGTGGAGAATGTTGTCACTGAATATCCAGAAAGCTGTGAATGTGCTACTATCAGACCAGAAACTGTGTTACTTTTGAGAAAGGAGGTGGTAATGGCTGATGTATTCAATGAATTACAAGTAGAGCAACTTTCCCAGAATATTTCCTTGGGTTGGGAGAATAACAATTGATTGGAAACACAAGGGAGTTGAAGGACTGGATTGTTTGGTAGAGATTTAACCATATCAGTTTTACAGATATTGGGCATAGTATTTTGAGTGATACACAAGCTGTAGATGTGCTTCACTGGAGTTAATATAACCATAGCTCAAGTCTGTCTGTACCTTGTGAGCATCAAATTGAATATGTTCAAGTAGCAGGAGGACGTCTTTAGACGTGATGGATTTGAAGTAGAAAGGAGGGATGTATGGTGGGTAGGGGTGGAAAAGGATGAGAGGGTTTGGTTAGAGTTAGGGAAAATAAATTGTGGGCAAAAGGTTTAGAGGATGTAGAGGACCAGCTAGGAGGATTGTTTCAGCCTGTAAGTTGATTCACCCATTTTCAGAAGGTTTTGGAACATTTTATCTGAGAGGTTTGATATGATTTCATTGGGTGAGCTTTATGTTGATGTATAGCTAATTTATCTAGGTAGCAAAGCTGGATGTAATGTTATTTGCTTGTGCTGGTGGGTTATTTTTTCCAAGATTGCCAAGTATTGGCTCTGAGTTTTAGGAGAGCTTTGTATGATCTTTGAATCACAGGGAAGCAGCTGTTTTGCAGATTAGCAAATAATGATGCAAATAGTACTACAGCAATGTTAAGGTCAATTAAACACAGGATAGGTGGTCGATACATTGGGGGTAAGGATGGAATTGAGGCTGTTAATGTTAGATCGAGACGTTTATTTTTGGAGGATTTTTTTTCACATAGATAGTGGATATGAAAACTGACAGGGCAGTGGTCACTGAATAAAGGAAGAGGTGGATGGTTGGTGATGTCTGATATAATGGAGGGTTTATCAGTTGGAACAAGATCTAAGATGGAGTGCCGAGAGGATTTAATGTTCGACTGAGTATGCTGATTATTACGTTGGGTGAGGTTGGACTGTAAAAGAAGAGTGTTAAAATCATTGCATATGGGTTTGTATATGATGATATTGAAATATCTAAGTATAATGACATTGCTGATATTTTTGGAGGAAGAAGTTTTTTTTTTACCTTAGTAAGGTGCTCACTTTTGGTAGCAAGGATGAGGGTGTAAGGTATGCTAATGTAAACTGTAGAGTAGTACTCCTGAGGAAAGGAACTGACTAGACTAGCCAGTTAGCTAAGGTGGTATCCATTTACCCACATATGAAAGTAAGTACTGATATTTGTAATTCAGTCATTGACATGGTCTTCTCTTTTTTATGTTGTCTTTATTTTTATATATGTTTCAGTTGTGTGCTTAAAACATTCTAAGAAGATGCATTTATTATAGTCAACACAATCAACGTATTATATGTTACAAATGGCATTCATAGCTTTACCCATTAATAATGAGGTCTATATTATAACATTGAAGTCTTACAACTTTGAATGTTATAATATTGATCCCAGTAGAGTGAAACACCAGAAAACCGGTCAGAATAGCAAATTTTTTCCCAGGGAAAAAATTTGCTGTTCCAACAAACACACACACAACACAAGCACACCAAAATAAATAATCCACACACACTTCACAAAACCCTACACTAAACCATACATACACCACACTAGCTATCCACTTACCTTAACCCAACCCTAACCCTAAGGTCCGTCACTATCGCACACTCACCTTACCCGCACCCTAACTCTAACTCACCTACCCCACCCTAACCCTCACGTCCACACAATCGCACACTTACCTGACCCGCGCCCTAACTCATGCCTAATCCCACACTCACCTTAGTTTGCATACTTACCTTAACCCAGTCCATAACCTTTGCTCCACAGTCAAGGAAATAGCAAAGCTGCAGAAACGGCCCACCGAATACTTTCCCTAGGAAAGTATTCGGTGTTCTGCAGCTTTGCTATTTCCAGCGTTCGCTCTACTGGGTTCGATATTATAACATTCGAAATTGTAAGACTTCGATGTTATAATATAGACCCTAATAATGGAGTTAAAAATCTATTTATTTCTATTTATTATAGTCAACACAATCAGTGTACGATATGTTACAAATGACATTCATAGCTTTACCCAGTTAAAAATCTATTCATTTCTATTTATTATAGTCAACACAATCAACGTATGATATGTTACAAATGGCATACATAGCTTTACCCATTAATAGTGGAGTTAAACATTTTGACATTTGTCTGTCTGGTTATGATATTGCACTGTATCAAATGCAGAAACTCGATCAAAGTCATACCCCTCTTTATACTGAAGAAATAATTTAGCACAGACCTTGGCATCTAGGGATGAGTTTTCCTTTATCACTAATATGCAGTTGGCACATGATGTCACTCACTGTCATTCTGTCACTCTTTCTCATTCTGAGCAGCCTCATTCTTCTGCTTTCTCTCCTGCTCTGTGGCTTCAGTCTGTTTCAGTTCTTACTCTCTTTGTACCTCATGCTGCTTCCTTTTCTCAACTTCTTCCAGGCATCTCACCTCCAAAACCAGCTGTAGCCTTTTTAGTTATAGCACTTAAGATCATTTGAAGACAAATTGTTAGTCCTTTAAATAAATAAAATTAAAATAACTGCTGTGAAATCTGTACTGTTGTATATTTTACTATATAGTGTAGAGGTAACAGAGCATAAATATGTACCTCAGGTACTTATTTTCTATGCAAGGGGTTATTGTTCTTAGGGGCTTATAGAAAAAGTGTTTCTACTGTCTTTGGTGACAGCTGTCATACCCAAATAGGCTTTACACTGCCAGCTACAGAGCATGGTTATTAGCACTGATTACCCAGGTTTTGCTCCACCACATTCTTAAACTTGTGCCTTGTAGACCAGTCTTGCCAAATATAAATGGGACTTTACTAAACTATTTTCTCATCTGCACTCCCACAATGTTTACCAAGAGGGGCTACTGATTCCTCCCCAGTGACAGTACCCTTTTCCTTTATTTTCAGTACATGCTGCCACCAATCAAATTGCTAGTGTGATTACTGAGCATTTTTTTAATGAGCTAAACAAAATTAAATTAGTATACCTGTTAGCCAAACAATCTCCCTTCAAATGATGGACACCAACAGTCATTTCATTGTTATGAGGATACTCTTTATTAACAAAATAAAACATCAACCGCAGGCTTTTACTAATAAACAAATGAAAACTCTGGACTTCTGGTATGGTGCCTAACTGGCTGTCGTCAAGTGCTCTTCCTCTCCCAAGAAGTGAAAAAACCCAATATAAAAAGTATGGCAGCTGGTTAAAATTCATTAAACAACACAAGATGGCTGTAGTGTAACTGCATGTATGCCTTTGAAAAAGAAAAGTACAGCAAGAGGTAATAGGGAAGATAATAAGGCCTTCAGAAAGAAAATAGTAACAAGGAAGGAGGAAAAATGGTGGCACAGCACAGACGACTCAGGGGCAAAAAGGAGATGTCTGAATTAAATAAAAAAAATGATAAGATGTATGTGGAGGTATTAAAAAGTGGCAGCACAGTAATGGATTACATTAAAAAAATAGATAAAAGAACAGGAGGTGTTGAAGCTGCACTCTCCAACTACTCACATGAAATAAAGATTCTCTCATATACAGAGCGTAATGCAAGAATAACATAACTAGAAGCTGCTCATTAAGAATTAGAGAAAAAAGATTCAAGAGATGTAGGACTGGGAAAGATGTGAGATCTAAGAACAACTAATTTACCAGAAGGCCTTGAAGGAAAGGATTGTAGTATGTTTTACTGACCATTTTTCAAGTGGATTGGCCTGGCAAAAGAAACTGTCATTATTGCTAGGGTGCTTATAGTTTACACAGCTGCAAGAACAGGTCACAGATTCCCGGAACCTTTTGTAGTAAAGGTACATACTTTTCAGTTCAAGGAGCAGCTACTAAGCTTATTACAGAAACCTGTAAAGTATTATCAACAGGGGATTTCAAAATTATTGTGGACCATGGCTTTTTAGTTGGCACCAGATTGAAAATGTACCCCTTATTTTAGACAATGTAGGCAGTTGAATTTAAGGTTTAATCTGATTTATCCAGTCTCAATGTGTGTATTTTTCCCACATGGTATAAAATCATTTATGGAACCAGAAACTGTAGAGACTAAACTAAAGAAACAAACTGCAAGGAGTACAGGAAGGAGCTAAAGAAAGAACAGATTATGAAGGAGAGAGCAAGTTAGAAGATACCAAAAGAACAGAGAAGAAATTTCCACTAAAGCCCTTGCCAATATTCAAAAGGAAAATAATGGACAGGCAGAAGGAGGCTGAGCAACTTATGAGAAAAATTTGGGAAGTTTTAATAAATGAGCAGCAACAACAGATAGAAAAAATAATGGTACAAGAAGATGATCAACAACAGGATCAATAAGAGGGAAGAGAATTTATTAATCATGTTGGACTTAAAATGCTAACATGGACTATACATCGGCTATTCCATAACTTCATAGAGGGTTACTAGGCTATTGGCCCTTAAGCCCTTATAAGCCTAGCCAAGAGTTTAGCCCATGTTTAGACAAGTCAGCACTCAAAGCTCCCATCCAGCAGGGACACAGTTGGAATCCCAATGGTGCATTTTCTGTTTCCCATTCTGTTATCCAGGTTCTGCTTAAAAAGGGATAATGAGGTACTCTGCTTGACATGGAGAGGGAGTCTATTCCACAGATGAGGGAGGCTTCTGGAGGAAAAAAATCTGCTCCGCCAACAAGTCCTATTGATATCACAGGCCAGGTTGAGGCCACACGTATGGGTTGCTCGAGTGGAGCTTGACTTGCGGATATGCAGCAGTCCCATCAAGGCGAGGTCTGAGATTGCTTTATTTGCTAAACAGAGGTCACCTCTGAGGAGTCTATATGAAACTGAGTACAGTGATATGGCTTTTGGCCTATCTGTGTAGGGTAGATGTTTGAGACCCTGGATTCTCCTGGTGAGGAACCTCTGTGGTCTTTCCAGCTGCTGTATGTGCTTTGTGAGGTACATGCCAAAGGGGGTGTTGTACTCAATAATGGGCCTTATAAGGGAAGAATACAGGGATGTTATGACCTCTTTGTCTCTGGATGAGATACCCTTACTTATGAGGTGGGCCATGTAGAAAGCTTTACGTACAACAGAAGCAACATGGTGGTCAAAAGTTAGGTTGCTATCAACCTGGGTGCCCAAATCCCTCACTACTGATTATGTACTTAGGACATTGTTATTAATGTGATAATATGTGGGGATATCATTCTTCCCAAAGGGGATGATGATGCATTTTTTGAGTTTCAGCTTCAGGCCATGTTTCTGACACCAGTCATTTGTTTGGGTGAGACCCTCTTGAAGGATGTCCACATCACTTGGGAAATTGATGACTGCCCCCAGCCTGCAGTCATCTGCAAACTTGGTCAGCCATAGTCCACTGGTTTTGGCATGCACCTCAGAGAAGTATATCCAGAATAACAGAGGCCTCAAGACTGATCCCTGGGGTACACCGCTCATTACGGGTCGACTGCTTGAGGTGGCTTCCCCTATTTTTATTAGGTGGGTTCCATCAGTGAGCCAGTTTGCTACCCATCTGGTAAAATATGGATTGATGCCTAGTTGAGAGAGTTTATCTACTATGCCTGAGTGGGGAATAGTGTTGAAGGTTTTGGCCAGGTCAAGGTAGGTGTTGTCCCGACCCCACACAGTTTGGCTTTGTCCATGGCTTTGGTGTCTGTCTCAAAGAAGTCAACTGGATTTAACCGACATGACCTCCCCTTGACAAAGCCAAACTGTGTGGGGTCGAGTGTTTGGAGGTTCCCAATGTCTCTATTAATGAGGTCCATGATAATCCATTCCATGGCCTTGCAGATCAGGATACTTAGGCTGATGGATCTATAATTTCCCGGATTGGTGGATGCTCCACCTTTGTATAAAGGAATGACAATGGCTGTCCTCCACTCGGCTGGCACAAAGCCAGTACTCAGGCTTTGAATAGGCTGCCTAATGGTGCTGCAGGTTCATGCCTGAGTTCATGTAAGATGCAGCCTGGGATGTTACTGGGTCCCATGGAGGCTGTATTTTTTGCCTTTGAGAGGGCAGTGATGACCTGTTCCCTAGAGGTAAGGGGTGGGGGGGGGCAGGTACTGGGAATGTCCTGATTTACTGATGGGGGGACAGAGAGGAGAAGCTTTTGCTGTATTTGGATGCCCTGCAAGAGCATTTAAAACTAAAATCCACTTAAGAGAAACCTGTTCTGTAACAGAAGAGGAAGGACTGCCTTGAGTGTGGCTAAAATAATACCCGATAAAGATCGTAGTTGTTTGCTAAGTTAATCACTGTGAAGACTAGTGTTGATAATTGACAACAGTGTGAAACAGTGTGAAACTGAGCAGTTAGGCATTATAAAGATTTTTTTTCTTTCTCACTGCATGCATGAGGGATTGTTAAGTTTATGTGGAAAACAAGAGACTAATATTTATAACACAAATTTAAAATGTTTTCTGAATAGCTTCAATGACTACATGTGATGGGGACGGAGAGAATGTTAAGGTAATGAAAAGGGGAAAGTTAAGCATATATGTGCAAAAAAACACAGTAAGTTGTCAGCAATTAGGGAAGGAGTAAACTTAGGGAGAATCATTCAGTTCATGAAAACTGGAAGGGACACACATAAGATAAGTATGTTCCTAGTGTGGAAGACATAGGAACAGAAAAGGAAATCATGTAAGCAGTTCTAATTTGGAGGAAGACAAAAATGAGTTAGGTCAGGGAATGCATGGTAATGTAATTCAAAATATAAGGAAATATAGTATGATTGGGACAACTACATGCAACAGTTACATGGTAAGAAGGATTACAGGAGAATAACTGAAAGCAAGAAGAGTGGGAGTAAGAAAAGTAAGCAAGTATTTGTATGACAAGTGGGAACAAAATGTAAACGACTAACACAAGGCAGATTCAGCAGGATTAAACATACAATAAATAGTAATATCAGATATGGAGGAATCCACAAGGGCTAGAAGAATAAGGAGACAAGGAGAATTAGAATATGTTAAGGTAAAATTGTAAGAGAGAGAACAGTTAGAAACAAGAGTACCATTTATTAGCTACTGCAGTAAACAGGAATGTAATGTAAACAAGTGAAAGAGATGTGATGGGAGGGAATTAATAAAAAGAGTAGGAAACATGACAAATACCAGAGAGGATATGGAGGAGGGGAGCACAATGAAAGGGTTGGGGAAACCACAAACAAAAGCACCAGAACTGAGCATAGGCTCAACATGAAAGCAAAGGAAGGTAGAAGGGAGGGACCAAGAGGAGTCCACTTGTATATATCTTATTATTTCAGAATTAATGTTGGTAAATTTAGTAATAAAAATAGATGATCAGGAGGAGACCACTAAGAGCTAGGAGAAGGAAAGAAGTATGGGATTCAGTATTTTGGGTGGGAAATGAAAGGATGGGATACAGTGGCACTGCAGTGTGGGACAACACTGAGGAATCAGGGTATAAAAGTAATACAATATGATAGACAGTAAGTTAATAATATGGATTGTGAATGGTCTCACAGAAGGGACAAAAATAAATAAAATATATGAATATGTTAAAAAGGCAAATGTTGTATGATAATGTTCCAAGGAGTCACAATATATAAGCAAGAAAATGAAGGAATGATAAAACATTCAAATGCAAGGATTTTATGCAGAGACATGTGGGGGAAGGAAAAGGTGACCCACTACATTTATTAGAAAGGACAGTGGAGCTGAAGTAGAAGAAATCAAAACAGGCAAGCAGGGAAGATAACGTAGTGGTAAGAAGCAACTGTGGCAGCACAAGGATTACTCTGGGTAGTGCATATATTCTGCCTAGAACCTGTAAAGAAGAGATGATACAAATTCTGTGAGAATTAACTGAGCTACAGCAAGGGCTTCATTAGCTAGAGATTGGAATGTTGTAACATAATGGAGAAATGTGAGTGGAGGGTCCAGGAAGGGATATTCTTGAAGAGGTTTTGTAAGGCATACGGATGGAACGACACAGGAAAACATGGAAAGGGAATAGGGATTATACTTTTCATACAGGGAGATTAGAAATTGTTTGAGCCTGGACAGGACCTATACATCAAAGGAGCACATGTATTTGTTAGGTCATGTTATATAATAGATCCCAGGCCCCTGTCAGACCATGCAGCAATAGATTGTGAGGTGACAGTATCAAATCAAATTACTATGGAGTGACACTGGAAAGCAACTGGGAGATGGAGAAATATGTATAAAAAGAGAAACCTGCACAAACAATTTGAAGGGTTAATAGAGAGGGTGAGGAGGCAAGATGATAAGTGAAGTGGAGGAGAGTTAACATAGAATGAGGGAAGTGTTGCAAGAGGAGGAAAGACATAGTTGAGAGGAAAGGCTGCAGCTCCACAGAAACAAATTAGAGATAGAATGAGAGAACTGCAGTGCAGGCAGACACTTTAAAAACTGTAGAGGGAGAAAGAAGTTACAGGCTTTCAAGATCTGGACTAGGCATGGAATAGGATACAGAAAAGAAGCAAACAGCAATGTAGCAAAAATACATTGCAAGCACACCTAAATTGTAAAAAAAAATATTAGCTAAAAAAGTTAAGACAACAAAACGTAGAGTGGAGTATATGAAAAATGAAAGGTATAAGAACGGGAGGGGTGTACAGGGAACCAGAACAGACAAGTAGACTGTTTAAAGAGTATTATGAGAAACATTATGCAGGGCAGAAAGGTGAGGGCAACTGGGAAGAGTCTATATTATAGTTTTTTTTAAGACCTCAATATAGACAAACCCAAAAAGAATGGAAAACTCTAATACAACCAATCTCAGGGTAAGAGATATGTATTCAGTTAAATGTGCAGGTTGGAGACAAATTATCAGGATGGGATGGACAACTAGTAGAAGTATGGAAAGAGAGAAAGAAAGAGATGGATAGGTTGTGTCATAAGTTATTCAATACAATACATGAAAGTAAGTAGATATCAGACTTCTGGAAGAAAGCAGTGGCTACAGTAATATTGAAAGGTGGAAAGGACCTGTTGAAACAGGATCTTACAGACTTATAGCAGTGCTCAGCCAAGATTATAAGGTATTTGCAGGGATCTACTTCAGTTGATCGAACTTTTACAAGTTCAAACTTCATATGGCCGAGACCATATGACTGAACTTGTAAAAGTTCGAACACTGAATAAAAAAGAACAAAAAACCCACAAAAAAACAAAACTTGACGTCTGTAGCAGGGGGCTACACCCCCCTGCACCCCCCCTTACTTAAATATAACAGCTTCGAGATCGCACTGTACTGCGGAAATGGGAAATCTTCCCGTTCCGCACTGTACGTGGATCTCCATTCAGTCCGTTCGGACATTTACAAGTTTAATCATATGGTCTCGGCCATATGAGCTTCAAACTTGTAAAAGTTCGATTTACTGAAGGGGACCCATTTGCAGATATAACAGCAAAACAGAATTTCAAAGGCACTTCCAAGGATGGATGGCTTAGATCAATGTGGCTTTATGAAAGGAAGGCAAATACTTGACAATATATTATTGATAGCTAAGATTTATAAAGCAGCAAAGAAACAAGGAAATCCTCAGTGATGGTGGGATTGTTGCTGAAAAAGCATTCAGTAGGGTACACTGGGCTTATTTGGCCTCCCTTAAGAACTCATTTGGCTGATTCTGGACATGTATAGAAGCTATGCAGCAAGAATAAAGACAAATGGAAGGGTCTGTATTAGAAGTAGTGACTACAGTAACAGAGATAAAACAACTGGAAGTGGGATCTTTAGAAACGGGTAGGAGCAAACTACACAGGAAAAATATGGGAATTGTGTAACAATGTATATAGAGAAGGAACAAGGTTTAAAAGAAGCCAGGATTTGAATGAACTGTATAATGCTTAACTGACAATGACTGGTTAGACTATAAGTGATGTGTAATGTTTGCCAACTACAGTTGTTTCAGTGGTGTCTGCGGTGCATTGTATTTGCAGCCGAAGTGGTATCAATGTTTGTTTTTCATTTATATAAATGTAAGATTGCCCATGTCATATGTGATAATTTAATAAAAATGTTTTTGTAAAAAAAAAAAAAAAAAAATAGGTAGAGGAACCAAGCAAGCTTTTCTACTGTCACTATTGTTTTTGCAATGTAGCTGGAGCCATTGGCAGAAAAGCTGAGACACTTGAACTTAGGGAGATGGGTGGGGCAAAATGAAGAGCAGAAGCTTGCCATGCATTTTTTTTAGCTAATCCAGATCAAGACATTCCAAAAATGTTTAGTTTACTTACAGAATTTAAGGCAGTACCAGAGTATAAGGTAAATGAAGGTACAACAAAAGCAATATGTGTAAATTATGTTCCATCGCACAAGCTGCCCCAAGACTATCCTAATTTATGGGGCCATGACAGGTTAAGATGCTTGGGGGATATTGATAGCAAAAAAAAAGCTCAGGAGTCACCAAAAGAATCCTGGAGAGAGAATCTAAAAGAAAAAAAAGAAGAAGATGAAAGAACATTAAAATAGGCCTGGATCAAAGAATCCAGTTTATAAAAATGTTTATTGTACTCCTAATCTTATATATGAGTCAAGCATTTCTATACAAGCTGGGTAAAGAGGAATGGGATCTCTTGAAAAATACATGAGTAAATACATATGGGAAAACAAAAGACCAAGAGTAGAACAGGATAGAACTAGTAAATGAGGGAGGAATAGTAGTCCCTGGCATGGAAAACTACTATAATGTTGAACAGCTAAGAGTACTATATTACTTGCAGGACAGTAATTACAAATTGACGTGGCTAAAACAGTGCTGAGCAGCAAGTGATCCAAGAGGTTGGAGTATGAATTAAATTGCAAACAGGAACAGGAAAATGGATTGCTGAGAGGTGCAAGAGGAAACAGAGTGGATGTTAGGGAAGAAATCAGCATCACGGTGGAATTTTGAACTAAAACTAATAGGATTCTAGAAACTTTGTTTTGAGATGGCTGTGGCATTACTGAGAAATTGGTGGAAGAAGGGCATAAAAGTATATTACTAGGAGTGACTAAGGAAAAATGAAAGGAAAATAGATTGGGTGGAAATTTTAGAGGAATATAACAGCAGGCAAAATAAATGGTTTCACATAGGGGTACTGGCAATGATAAGGAAGTGGGGTGTAGAAACTAGGAGAAAGGAATTGGAGTACCACAGCTAATTCAGTTGCTCATAGAAGTGAGGACAGAGGAAGCAAGTTAAGTTAGCGAGCAGAATGAATAAAGCCTTGATAATGACCAAGGGGGAAAAGTAGAAAGAAAATAATCATGAAATGGGAAAAGACTTTGGAAGAAGAATATTTAGAAGAAAGATGGAATAAAATTAATGAAGTGGCAAGGACATTCTGTATATTTGGCTGGCAATGCCTACATGAATATTTTTATATACCAAAAAGATTGAACAAAACACATTCAGACGTAGATAAAAATGTTATAGATATAAACAGGATCAGGAGGAAGATTGGAAACATATATTCAGGGGATGTAGCAAGTTAGGCAGGTTTAGAGTCTGAGATACAGAAATCCTTTGTTTAACTTTTTTTGTTCAAGCTAGAATTTCTCAAGTCTAAATAACAGTCACAGACAAACGAAAAAAAAAATGGCGGCAGCAGCAGTTCTGTTTAGTATACTCCAATGTGGTTAATGAGGATTTTAAGTCCAGGTAACAGTGTCAGATAAACATAAGACAGGGAAAGCAGAAGATCTGGTTCAGTACACTTCACTAATGTTAGATAGCTTTTCGTGTAGCATCAGATAAAAAAAATAAGACAAGGGAAGCTCTGGCTCAGTACTTTGAATGTAGGGTAGATTTTAAACACAGATAGGTGTTAAAATGTGCAGACAGCTCTTTTTCATGATGAGGTAATTCAGCCTGTCAGTGGAACAGTGAACATGACAATGGTAAAAAATTCTATATTATTCAATGAAAACAGTTATAAATTCTACATATCTAATGAAATACAAAACTGTCCACATTTTTAAAAATAAACAAAAACATACACCTGATACCCTGGATATCCATCCACATAGCACAAATGCTCTGATAATGATAAATTTAGGGGGTCTTTTCTTGGAGCTCAGTATTCAAAGTACCTTTAGGCTACTAATGATTTGTGAACTGATGCTTCATTGGGAAATCCTAGGTTTGTAAACCTTTAAATAGAGTAGCTTTATGGTTACAACAAAGAAGAAATGTTGATTTCTGATCATAGTTAAGGAACATGATGCGCTTTGCCTGATGTTACTTACAGGATCATCTGTCAGTCCTTCTTACATAACACCTTGTACTTCTTGACTCTCATAAGCCAGACTTAATGCTTGTTCATATATTCTTGAAATAATTCGCATTTTTGACTTTCTCCAGCAAAAAACTTTCATTTATGCAACATCCATAAAATAATTCTTCCTGGTATCTCTTTCAGTTGTCCATTTGTTATATTGAGACTATAATCTCTTGCTTTTAAACATCTCTACCTTGTGAGCTTTCTAAGATACTTATGGTGATCTGTGTTCTCACCTGATTAACTGTTTCATTAACTGTTTATATCTTAATGATGTGAACTGTTCTCGTATTACTTATGTAACTGTAATTGTTCTTATTGGGAAGTTAAACTCCCACATCTAGGTCTCCATTGAAAATGGGACATGGGTTAATGTAATCAACTAATTAATACATTTCAAATTACAAAATAAAAACAAAATACAATTGTATCATATTTATTTTATTTTTGACATTAGATGACACATTCGTTCCTACATGGATTCTTCTTATGTACTTACATGTTTCTGTCATATCTCAACTCTACCTTCTTTAATCAGGATTGGACATCTTCATTATAATTTCTGTCATAAATAACTCAAATAGAAATGAATGATCAGCCAGGTACTAAAATCTTTGGTGTTACAAATTTTATATCTGTGTCTCTTTTCATACAACGTCTTCCTAGTATATAGTTTCCATTCTCATCAAACAATGACTCAGTTATACCACAAACATTAATTCCATCCATGCACTGAACTAAATACTGTGTCTACATCTTTACTATCTCTCAGTTTACTCTTCCCCTCGACACTCTTTCTCCTTGGTTCAAGAAACACAACTTTGTAGAACAATTAAACCTCAACTAGCCAGGTTCGAGTTAAAATACACTCTGACAGCACTCATGCCATTAATTTAATTTTTTATCAATTCTAATAACCCAAACGCATTAGCAATAACAGCTCTCATTTAGATGTGTACTGACTAACATTCTCAGTTGTTGCATTGCTATCAAAATTCTTCCTATATCTGAACATTCTAAGACACTGTCTGATCTGAGACAATATAAGTCTTTAAAAGAGCAATACTTTTACCTGCTATTAAATTCTAAATGCTCTCTCTCCCTGTCCTCTGACTCCGTGATGAAATAATTTTATTTTCCTGTTTTGTCTGAGCACTACTTTATGCTCATTCAAATCCAAATGGTCATCTAATCCAAATGGTAAAAAGGTCACACAGACAAACCTTTGAGATAAGCTGGGTGTGCCTTCTTTGAAGGCTGAGCATTGGGCTGGCAACTCGGCACTGTAAAAATCCACTGCCAATCATTAGTGGACTGGAGTTCCGCTGTGGCGACCCCTAACTGGAAAAAGCCGAAAGAAAGACCTTAAACCTCCTATGATGGGGGATCATGGGATATATGCAAATGTCCCATGAAGGGCATCAAGTGTTTCAGCTATATGGCTTCTGAATACCTATGACTTTTTACTTTTTAAGTCTTTATGAATACATTCAGGACAATAAAGCTAAACTCCACTAAATGTGGACATGCATGTTTCAGCCTTTTTATTGACCTCATCAGCACAGCATAAGTAGATTGTTTTACTATACTTTAGAAACACATGGTATTTAAACCCACTTGATGTTCATAAGTGTTAAGCTGTATGCAAAATATCCCATCTAACATCCAAACCACAGAGTAAAAAGATCACATAGACCATGTGATTTACATGTGTTAGAATAGGTTGACCATGTGATTCACATGTGTTAGAATGGGTTGACTGCATATGATCTGCACATCACGAGACTATCCTGCAGATTATTCAGCAATAAATTAATACAGCAAGCAAATAAAAAAGGGCTTGAAGGGCACCCCTCCTTAATTTCTTTATGGAAATTACACGTTCACCACAACAATCCATTAATTATGGGTAAAATGTAAGACTGGCTGCACTTTTCTCCAGTGTGCTATACACAAACATCCCCTACATTCAACATTTGTAAGGTTACAACAATGATTGATGTTTGGTAGTACCAAACGTCTTTTCCCAGTCTAAGTTAATCAAATAACCATTTTTATTTTGTCTGTGTTGTCTATAACTTCCCTTAAACACCACAAAATTAGAACAGGTAATGTTTTGCAAACTACCTCCTATCCCACCCACAGTATGTTTTACACAACATTTTACAATTCTGAGTAAAACAGTTCTAGCCAATGGTTCATAAACCCTACCCAGAATGGAAGTAGGCCTTGAATTCTGTAGCAATCTACTCCCCCTTTCTTCTTTCAAAATATAATGTCCCCTTAATCCAACTCACCCCTTGCCCTATGTGACAACCATTCATTGAATGTGTCAACTAAAAGTCCTTTTTCACCGTTATCCAATTTGTAATTAAATGTTATGCCCAGACCATATAAACCAAGAACTGTATCTATTACATTTTGTAAAGCAAGATCATATTCAATGAGATTTATTCTAGGAGTGGTCACTTTTCTTTTTTCTAAATCAAATATATGGATTTTCTTGTTTCTAAATCAAATATATGGATTTTAGCCTTTTTACTCTAGAATCAGGGATGAAGCCAAAAATAATGAGGAACAATGGCACAACATCAGACAACTTTTATATATAGACATTATTCCTTGAGAAAGCTATAAGAATAAATGGATTTGTATACGTTTTTGAAGACTATAAGGTCTATGCATGTATTTAATGATGCTGTTTAGTGGTGTAACTCTGTACTCTTTTGCTACAAAATCAGAAATATTATGAAAGGCGTTGTAATACTGAAGTAGTGTTCAGGGACATCCTTGAAAATCAGGGACTATTGAGAGTTATGGTCAAATGTAGCACCAACAAAAGGCACAGACTTTCCTCTTAGATTTTGCTACTTTCTGGCTTTGTTTGCTTAATAAAACATCCATAAAGCTTGTTCATTTGGTTCCTTCCTCTTTTTTCACAAAGCAAAGGGCTAACATCTTCTTTTCTACTTATACAGGTGTAATTTTACTTGCTAAATTATTTTTGTAACCTAGCCTTCCACAGTCCAGAAATTTTACTAGACAACAAACTACCTTCCACCTCATTGCTAGCTTGTCAGTTACTATGTAACTCTTTTAAACTGGAAGTATCCCAACAGTCATAATCTGTCTTCACCATATCAAGTATGTGTGTGTGTGTTCTCTTCTAAATTTACATTTCCAAAGAATCCACCAGTCTAGCCGTTCTCACAGATCTTCCCCATTCCAGCATGATCAACCACAACTAATATAAATAAATCACATACTTCTTAAAACACACAAATGATTGTTTAATAATTCCTTTCTGTGTCCTACCTTTAATAGCATCCTTCTCTACAAAATCCAGTAAGTTTCCATGGTATGCAAACCTAATACCCACAACTGCAAAATCCTCTATAGGTATGTTGGAAGAAACTTCCCAAAAATCAATTTCAGTGGCAAATCTGCCTCTAAAATAATTTTCCCATTTCTCAACCAATGCCATGTCCATAAACTCTAAATAATCCCAAAGCAACCAAATGCCTTTTTGACTCTTAATGCTGGCTTCATTAGTGTAGTGGGATACTGCTCTGACTACAGCCCAGATTATCTGAATTTGTTTAGAAGCTTTGACAACTGCTTGAACTGCTATGTTGGAGGAAAGAAATGACCAGGCCTAGCTTGCTTGTTTCTCCTCGGGTGGTAGGCATGTGAGGCATTTTATGACCATGCAGCTGAGGCATGGGAGTGCTGATAGTGATAGCGGGGCCATGCAATACCCTGGGGAGGTGCATGGTGAGTAAAAGCAGCTTGAAGAACATGTTGCAGCATAATGGGGGGGGGGTCCTTTCAGCATCATTGTATACCCAATGTGATGTCAGTTTAGCACATCAGAGGGGTAAGGGCTTAATGGAAAAGCCCTAGCACAAGCAGCATATGTGATGCAGCAGCTAACCACTTCTGCTTCCCACTCCTTCAAGGTGACCCCACTGCTTGCAAGATGGGGAGGGTGGAGAAATTGGAAGGGCATCTACCAGCTGATAGTTAAGCTGCAGTCCCAATAGGGACCCTAAAACAAGTAATATTGTTTTTAATTCTTAACAATCTGCACCCTTAAACTACTATTAAAATCCAAAAATAAACAAATATGATTTAACCCCACAAAACCATCTAAGACTTCAAAACATGATATCTTTCCTCTTAATTTTCCCTGTCATACAATTAACTACCTTAAACAAATCAGCCGTCAGTCCTGCAGTCTACATATATGAAGCTCTCACAGCAATGCTCCACGTTATAGCTAAAATGCACTGTGAATTACTTATCCACAGTAACATCCCTGAACATTCCTGAGAACCAAAGTTAAAATGCCAACTACCAGCTTCAGCAGCTTATAAGCTACTACTTTTCAAATCTGAAAAAAAAAATATATCCTTTAAAGAGTCAAATCATACTCTTGTTCCTTAAGTCAAGCACAAATAAGTAAACATCTTTGTTTAGCTTTTCAAACTATTCACATTCAAAGAAAGTAGCTTTTTTTTGTATTTGTTAACTGGGGTAGAGTGCTGATCCAGATGGACCTTTCTCATGCTGTGCCTGGGAGCACTGACTAAGCGACTGACTCTGTGTCACGCATTAGGCAAACGGAGGTTGTGGTAATCAAGTCTTGGCCCTCAGGAAGGAGCTTATTAACAGGTCAGAGCTTTAATCTTCTGTGCTTCCAGACAGTCATATGGATTGATTGCCAGACATGCAGGCTTCATTTCTTACAACCTGATATCCTACCATGTCTCTTTTCGGTCTTCCTTTTCTCACTCGTGCAGCAATAGACAATTTCCCATCGCTAGTTTCACTGTCCTGAAGTTCATTAATCTTCTGTGACTGTCCATTTAGAATTCTGTAACACTCCATATCAGTTCTCATACTGCTCAGGATGAACAGTAGACCCTCCCCCAAATTCACATCATGGTCTGCCCATACTTCTCATCTGTCCTTGAGTTTCAGGGATGTCCCTGATTTTGATCCAAATGTTAGCTCTGTAACTCTTATTACTTTGTAAAACTGATGCCCTATGGAGGAAAGGTGGTGAATTATACTTAAAAAATAATGATTTAACAATAACCCACGACTGGGTGTGGGCATCA
This sequence comes from Protopterus annectens, assembly GCF_019279795.1. Classification (NCBI taxonomy): domain Eukaryota; kingdom Metazoa; phylum Chordata; order Ceratodontiformes; family Protopteridae; genus Protopterus; species Protopterus annectens. Next base: position 248,244,448 of record NC_056746.1, on the reverse strand, counting down.
CAGAATTTACTCACGGCTGGTGGGATTTGATTATGAGGACAAAGCCTGAATACTGAAAGGAAGATGACCGTGCATGAATCCTGTGATACCCACATCTAGGAGTCGGTTATTGCTATTATTCAATGGCATTATTTAAGAAAGAAATTGCTTATGTTTCTTAAATAATGCCTTTGTACAACTGAGCTGTAGTGTTCCTGTGCATTCTTCTTTGTTTACTGATGTACTGCACATGTGTATGGGACTTGGGTTTCCATGCCTGCAGTGTAAGTACATCAGTACAGTGCAGGAGAAGAGAGAATCTCCACTGCTGTTTTTTTTTTTTTTTTTTTTTTTTTTTTTAACTGTCAAGACTTTTCTGAAGGTCAGAACAGATATACAAGGAAAATAGGTATATTTCTGATGCTTTAGTTTTGCAGAATCTGCCTATTTTTTCATATTTGCTCTGTGCCTCAGCATATACCAAAAAAACGTTTGACCATGCAATGGTAATTGAGCGGCTTGACTTTTTTTCTGTTGGTTTATGCTAGAATTACAACAGACACACCACTGGCTGGGCTGTCCAGTCAGTGTGCTTGTTTTTGCATAATTTGCCATTATAGTATAATTACAATTACAGACTTCTTTTGCTTCAAAAACTGAATATTACTTTACATTCTCTTGTACTGTCAATGTCTGAAGTTAATAGTACTCATATTTAAAAGTGTCCCTGACTGTCTTTGATTATTTTTACATTTGTCCCCGAATACCCAGCTTGTCATCATCACTCTGAACTTTCTTATTCTCAGCTTGTTGCTCACCCTGTGCAGGACTTTTCCTTCCTCTTCAATGACACAGATTTGTTTTTTTTATTTTTTTTCACAATATAGCAAAGCCCAAAGTAGCTTGAAACTCCGTACTTAAATCCTACCAAGTAAAATGAGTTTTTGCTTTACAACAGTTGTGGAATCTATAAGGACAATCCCTAGCCAAATGGTTATCAGTTTGACAAATATACTATTTGGTTGATTGACCCTTATATTGAACCACACCCCTCTAGCCTTTAACAATAATCATAGTGTATGACATAAATTATCACCAGTAACATGAAGGTCTACTGAAAGTTTTCAATCCCCATGCCAAATATATGATTTATTCATGACTTTTTTCAGAAAACAAACAGTGTGACAAAGCTGAGGAAAGTATGGTATATATGCCAGTTTCATTTAACATTTCAGTCGTAAAGAAAACCTGCATTACTTTTCTTTTGTTAGAGACAAGCTAACAGAAATCAAAACCAATCCAAGGACAAGAAGTCCTAACAAAGTATTTTTTTGATAGTTTTCATAATATTTCTGTCTAGAAATCAGTTTTCTAGGGAAAGTGAATAATTATCTGTTGTGGGTGACTCCAGTAGAACAAGCAGTTCCTCACCAAAAGTACCTTTCTGCTGACAAAAATGCAGCCTCCTTGTGTCTGAAACAAATCATAATACAATAACTTTGTACTTGCATACTCTCTGAACCTATTGAAACTACCACAACAAAAGAAGGACACACTGGTACTCCCTCCTTGTTTACAACACTTCCTTGTAGTGTTCTCGAAGGCTGGATGTTGCTAGCAGCATCAGTCCCTGCTTGTCTGCAGTGTAGCTTACTCTGGTTAGCAACAACACGGTCTGTATGTGTTGTCCAGTACAACATCATTCTCTGTTCTGAGGTTCTCTGCCTCCACTGTCTCAATTAGTTCAGTCCAAATTTATTCTGGAGTAATGCCTTGTGAATGTGAGACAGACAGTAAATGCTGCAAAGTTTCTTTAAGGTAAATCTCAATTATTTAAAACAGTTTCCTCATCTTCCAAAATGACAATGCCATGACTAGTATTTAGATGATTTCCATTCAAATCACATGGGAACACACCGCTGCTGCCTCAGAATTCCCCATTACTATGATAGAAAACCCATCAATAGCATTATCTGCAGAGTGGAATTACTTATTTTTTAAAACAATAATCTGTGTTTGCAATGCTTATGCATATTTCCATCCTTATTTATAAATTACTGTCTTCATTTTCATCCTCTACTGACTTTGCCAAAATCTTAAAACTTTACTGTGTCACCCAAATGTCATTTCATATTGTGTAACACATTATTACACCTGGAATTATCCCAGTGCCCTGGCCAAACATCCCCTAGTCTGAATGCTACTTTGGATCTTTTCTGAAAATAGCCTAGTGGGAATAACCCAATGAACAAACCAAAGTTAATAAATAAACAGACTGACAAATGGAAAGACAGATAGATGAAAAGATCGTCTATGTTAAAGTGCCATACATGATTACAGGAACAGAACTGTATACACCGTGTGGAATTCAGAAAAATAAATATGCAGCCTTTGATGCTTGTGACAAGGATTACTTTCACTTACGATTATTTATACATACATGCGCTACATTTTCAGAACATAAGCCTATTTAAATATATTTTTAATATGTTCACTTTTCAACATTTCTAATTTAAAACTCTTGACAGATGGTCCTTTGTCACAGGCCAGGATCCCAGTTACACTGTCAGTAATGTGAGCTGACCAGCTGAGTTCATTTCTGGCGGGGGGGGGGGGGATGACTGGAGTCACCCAAGTCTTTCTCTCCTTCCTCGGGGGATGTGCGAGTGTGGATGGTGGTGCTGCATTGACTAGCTACTCCCTATTGTCTGGAAGCACAAGCACTAATGCTATGCATGCCATGCTTCCAGGGAAGTAAGCCAGAGAGGAACTAATATCAGCACTGAGCCAATGAGGCACGCTCATCTTCCACTGCTAGTAACTTCTACTGCTGAGTCAAGATTACTATCACTACTAAATCTAATCCTCTAAGTGCATAGGCAGCCTACCACTTAAGCAGCCCTACCAAGTGTGATAGGAGGCAGCAATGAACAAATGAGGCAGGCACTGGGAAGGGTTTGCAAGACTGGTGATAATTGCAGAGACAAATAAATAAATACTGCTGTCAGTTGCTTTAAACTCCTGGATGGGATGTCGCTTGTGAGGAGTGTATCCAGGATTTTTGGAACTGAATACTATTTTGTATATCAACTTTCAGTCTGTAACTGCTCATCTCCACAAAGGTATCCCACCACCCCCTCCATGGGCAGTCCATACTTCTGAACAGCATACTTTTAGACTTCATCAGACAAAACTTTTATGTGACGAAAAACGTGGGGATTGTCAAATGTTTAATAAAGTTGTTTGGTAATTTTCTCGGCTGTCCGGTGCACTTTGTCCTCACACAGTGCATTTTTTATTTTTGAAGTGTATACTATAGCATGTGACTGGCAGTTGGACCTGATAATGACCATCACAGACTCATATATCTCACCAGCTGTTAACTTTTAATCCAAAATGCTCCTGTATATCTCACCTGCTATTGTACTTAATCCAAAATGCTGACCAGTCCTATTAAAAGCACATGACTGCTGATGAGACTATTTAGCTGAACCAAGGCTACATGTCTGAGTGTTCTAATACAGGAAACCTTGCTGTGGCTCTGACAAGTAAAAGTTTGCCAGAGCTTCTCAAATGATTTTATGTACACAAGATGCATAGAGTTCTTAACTTGTACCTAATAGCACAACATCAGTAAATGTCATATAAATGGAAAAAGTTGCAGCATTACTGACTGTTGAATACACCTTTCCAGCAAATATCTGCATGAATGTCATAGAGCAATATTAGTATGACAAGAAGTTCTGTTACCTGTCCTTAAAATGCACCCCCCCACACAAACTATCTATTTACATAAACATACTCCTGTATCTGATTTTTGCCAGTGTTAAATCTATTGTTTGTTTTTATTCAGTCTCATATCTAAATTATTGTCAGCAGTTTTTAAAGCTTATGATTTTTTAAAATGATTTTCCTGCAGATTCTTTTGAAAATTGTTACCGAGATAGATAAATGACTAGGCAGAAATAGATCTAAAGCATAAGCAAAGGGTATGTTTTATAATGGGCTGTGCATCTCATAAGCCATTGTAAGGATTTGTATACATATTTT